>NC_056605.1:30773093-30950593 GCF_018340385.1 Cyprinus carpio | reverse complement strand
GTTTTTCAAATTGTCACATTTAATTCAGTGTGTTACCACCAATTCTTTGCTAGGCAGTGTTGGGGAGTAAATACTTATATGTAATGGCTTTACATAACAAAATGTGGTTACACTTTATTTTAAGGTGTCTTTGTTACAGTGTTTATACAGTGTTTACAGTGTTAATTATACATTTAAGTACTGAGTAATATAAATTAACTACATGTACTTACTATCTGTGTTGGGTAAGTTACTCTAAAAAAGTAATTAATTAGTTACATCTTCAACAGTGTAATTACATTACTGTACATATTAGTCTCTCCAAAAAGTAATTAATTACTCATTATTACTTTCTTAAACCTCAACAATTAATGATAAAAGGATAGACATGAAACGGTTCTTTTATTTCTTTTAAGTAACTACATAAATTATTCTGGTCACACTTTAGATAAGAGTTCAATTCTCACTATTAACTAACTATTAACTGTGACTTTTGCCTCAGTATACTCCTAATTACTGCTTATTAATACTTAGTAAAGTATAAGTTTAAGAATTGGGTAAGATTAAGGATTTAGAATAAGGTCTTTCAGAATAAGACATTAATATGTGCTTTTTAAGTAATAATAAACAGCCAATATCCCAGTAATATTCATGCTGATAACCAACTAGTTAATAGTGAGAATTGGACGCTGAAGTGTTACCAATATTCTTAGTAAGTCACCAGAGTATTTAAAGTGAGAAGGGTTCATCAAAAGCATGCATTTTAAGGTTAGACTTTAAATTGTGATGTTAAATCCACTTTTGTATTGTATTGTGTATAAATGTTCTACAGTCTATACACATCAATTACATAAGAAGTAACTGTAATTAAATTACAGAAAAAAGAGTAATCCCTTACTTTACTTTTTCAAGTGAAAAGTAATTAAATTACAGTAACTAATTACTTAGAAATTAGTTATACCCAAAACTGCTTACTATATGGTTAGGGTTTGGTTTAGGGTTACTTGCATGTAATTATGCACAATTGATTGTTATTATAATAGTAAGTAGATTTAAAGTGTAACAAGTTACCTAAAATGTTACCTAAAATGAATGTAATGTAATCTGTTATAGTTACTGTTTAATTTACACTTTAAACAACAGTTAGTTATGAAAACTTATGCTACTCTGATTTGTGATGGTTGTGCTTTAAAATTAAATTATTATAATCTTAATTTAAGTGATGGAGAATTCTGAAAGTCTGATAGTAATCGGTGTTGAGTGCTAACCCTGCCTGCTTTTAAATGTTTGAAAATGATTAACAGTTGATTTTTTTTTTATTTTTTAGAAATTTAGAAAGGTAATCAAAAATTAATCAAATGTAATCAGTTACATTAATAAAGTAGTTATTACATTTGTATTATCATGTATTACATGAAGTAACTTGTAATCTGTAACTTATTACATAACTCGCATAACCTGCAAAAGCAACTGCGAGTTGCAACATTGCCGTTGAGATTCCAAGTTGCACCCAAACAAAACCTTACTGAAAGCTAATTTTTTGAGAGCTTTCCTTTTCTTGCAGTTTTAGAGTAAATGTGTGTGTGTGTGTGTGTGTGTGTGTGTGTGTGTTTGTGTGTGTGTGTGTGTGTGTGTGTGTGTGTGTTTGTGTTTTTGTGTGTGTGTGTTTGTGTTTTTGCGTGTGTGTGTGTGTGTGTGTGTGTGTGTGTGTGTGTGTGTTTGTATGTGTGTATGCACATGTGCGTGTTTATGTTTGTGTGTTTGTATGTGTGTGTGCATATGTGCGTGTTTATGCTTGTGTGTGTGTGTGTGTGTGTGTGTGTGTGTGTGTGTGTGTGTGTGTGTGTGTGTGTGTGTGTGTGTGTGTGTGTGTGTGTTTGTGTGTGTGTGGAGGGGGAGGTAAATGTATCGACAGAGAACTCATTTTTAATATGATAGTTTCATTTTTACATGTACTATAATAAAATGTATCAGTGAGCCTGAGATTCTTCATTATGTAAATACATAGATACTGTATGCAACAAACATTCGTATTTCAAAACTAACTTAGTGGTAGATTTTGCGTTAGATGTTTCAGACATTTTGAGTTCTAATCCGCCCTCACATAATATTTTTCCCATATTAAATTAAAAGATATTCATTAGTGATCGTATATATCAGGAGCAGGGACACGTTTGTGTGTATTTTGTTTTTTGATTTAAGCAGAATGTATAGATACGCAACGTCATTTAGCGTGTGTGAATTAAGACTGTGCATGAGCTAGAGAATGTTCCATCATAATAACATCTCAATAAAGATTCTGCATGATTTCAAAAACAACACATTCCAGTGCCACACCGCATTTTATTTAACATAAATTAATGTCAGCTGGATATGTTTCATCGCATTAGGTACGACTGTGCCGCGAGATGCTTCAAAAGAGTGGTGGGGACACCCCTCCCACTCATAAATTATGCCTATGAATAAAAATAATAAATATTTAAATAAATATTTTTATATAAAATTCTACAATGGTATTTTTGTGCATTTTTTTCATATTAATAAACATTAACTTCTATAACTTTAATTGTTTCACTTTTAAAACTTTTTTCGCTTGTGCTCTAAAGCATTCAAGATTTAACAGAGTTTAGGTTGGTAACATCATTTTCAGGTCTGTGCTCAAAAACGGCTCAGAAACAGATAATAAATGGATCATAACTATTCAATAAGTATAATTTAGTAATTTAGTAATTCCCTTAAAAATACAAAATATTAATTAAAATACATTATCAGACTTAAATATAGTATGTTAATTTAATTGAGAAAAAAATAAAAAAAATTCATGCAAAGAACACCAGAGGGTTAAATAGGCTAATCTGAAACATTTTTGGTCTTATTATGAATGTTTCATTAGTGCAATTTATTTAAAAAAGAAAAAAAGTCAGAAAGAGAAGGAAAAATGGTTTTAGAGCCTTATAATATAATGCATGTAATTTTAAACACTCTTCAGATTATGCATTTGTATTTACATGTAATGCAAGCATGAAACATTAATTTTAAATATGGACTAGAAAAGAAAAGTTCATCAAGACTTTCATTGTTGGCTTGACAAAGTCTGACCTAAAAACTCTAAAGTGCGTTTATATGTATTTGAAAAAGAAAATGGGTTGAAAAGATTACAAATTTGAAATTTAAATTTAAAATGTACATTATGTAATTTAAATTTAGGCTCATTGAATGCTGGTTGTCAGAGTTTCCCAGAGTCTTCTGCATGGTTGCTAGGGTGTTGCTAGGCAAATGCTAGAGTGTTCTGGCTGGTTATTATGGCATTACTAGGCAGTTGTTAGGGCCTTTCTAGAATATTGCACAACACAAAGTCAAATTATAGTTTTGTTAATATTTTGTTTTAGATTTTATTTTTATATTGTTTTGGTAGTTTTGTTGATTTTTGTCATTTTATTAGTTTTTATTTTAAATATGTCTGTGTAAATAACTTTATTTATTTTTATTTTATTGCTTCATCTTAAACTAAACAAAAATGAGAAGTTGCATTGTCAACTTAATTAAAATAAATTTATTTTTATTCCTTTCATTTTAGTTGATCTATATTTTATTGTAAGTAATAAATTTTTTATGGCTTTAGTTCATTTTTTGGTTAACAGTAATAATCCACATCAGTGTTTCTGTACGTGCAAGCTGCTTTTTTCCATTTATTGAACTTATTTCATCCTCAGCCATGACAGAAATACCGTAGTATGTTTTACTTTAGAATCTCGTCATAAGCATCCAGGTATCATTTTCCATCTTTATTTCCTCTGTTTAATTCTATATACATTGTTCAGGTTTAATAGGCATCTAATTTGTGTTATCAGCTTACAGGGCAGTAAGTAATAATTTGCATGGCTGCCTTGAGCAAAAATGCTTCCATAAGCAGCCCATAGAATAGACCCAGGAATGGATAATCCTGCATATTGGTTATGCCCCGATGATCAATGCCACAAAAAAAGAGAAAAAAAAAACTTTGGTGGAAGATTGAAAGATTGCTAAAGCCGCCCCTGCAGCTGAGCGAAACCCAGAGAAAGCACAAAAAACACAGATATGAAAATATCTCATCTTCTGTAGATCTTATCCTCAATAGAAATATGACATTATTGCGCAGCATCTTTGTTGTTGATGTGTTTTCTTCACCTTTTAATGCTAAACTCGACTCGCAACCTGTGTGTTTATGTTTAGTTTGTGTCTATCAAACTTTATAAAAATTGAAAACACATGAAAAGCATAAAAATACATAAACACACAAATATTGCATGCATTTTTTAATCAGATTCTGTTACTTCTGAGTTTTATCAACGTTTCTCTCCTGTCTTAGATGAATGTTTTTCACCGAGCATGTCGCAGTGCATTCTTTTAAAAAGTGACTTTTAAAGTGACGTGACATACAGCCAAGTATGGTGACCCATACTCAGAATTCATGCTCTGCATTTAACCCATCCAAAGTGCACACACACAGCAGTGAACACACACACACCCGGAGCAGTGGGCAGCCATTTAGTCTGCGGCGCCCAGGGAGCAGTTGGGAGTTCAGTGCCTTGCTCAAGGGCACCTCAGTCGTGGTATTGCCGGCCCGAGACTCGAACCCACAACCTTAGGGTTAGGAGTCAAACTCTCTAACCACTAGGCCACGACTTCTGGGATTTTGAACATTATGGGCCCTATTTTAACGTTCTAAATGCAAAGTGTAAAGCGCACGGCGCAGATGCTCTCAGGTCGCAAGTCCAATTCCACTTTTGCTATTTTAACGATGGAAAAACGGTTGGCGCCCGGGCGTATGGTCTGAATGGGTTGTCCCTATTCTCTTAATGAGTAATGGGTGTTTTTTGGGCGTTATGTGCAATAAACCAATCAGAGTCTCGTCTTCCATTCCCTTTAAGAGTCAGTTGCGCTTGTGCCATGACGGATTTGCTATTTACACGGCGGAATTTGGCAAGCGCAAAGACAGAACGCGTCTCCGAGATGAAACGGAGCTCCTCGTGCGCGAGCAAATAGATAGCCTAATTCTGATACATGCGATGACTATCCATTATGACATGTAGGCATTTTTATATTTAATTAGCCTACAAAAAAATTCTTATGCATTGCAATCCTTTAATTTTTTATATTTGGCATGTTTGTGTGCTGCTGTGCGTCTCTGTGTTTAATAAGCAGCGTGTACAGTATGCGCGTTGTGGACCCGCCTATACTAACACGCTCTATACTAACATTAACACGCTATAACTAACACTATACTAACATGCTTCAACAAAGAAAAAACATTGCGCCAGACTTTAGACCAGTTTTGAGTTGTTCTATGGCGCAGTCTATTTTCAGCTCCTTAATATAGCAATGCGCCTGAACACACCTCTTTTTTAGACCAGCACACCCATGGGCGCACAAATGGCTGCAAATGCATTTGCTAATTAAATGACGTGATAGTAATAGTTAAATGACGCTGCACCTTGCGTCACATTGCGCCGGGTGTATGATAGGACCCAATGAGGTTTGCTACCTTTTAGATGAGTTTAAACATCAGACTCACTCGGTTTTAAACAAAGCCCATATATTTCCTCTTTAATTTGACAACACTTTTACTTGAGAAATAAGTGAATCTTGTTTTTCTCTGTTGGGAGTTTGTCTCCAAAGATTACAGTGAAAAATATTGAGTGTAGGATTTACTTTCAAACAGTTTTTACTAAGAAATTTCAATTAAATTTAGAAATTTAGTAGATTTATCAATTAATTAAAAAGAAACGGCAAGGAAATACTGTAGAAAGTAGAAATACTGAAGTTTTTAGATTTTTGGGGGTTCATTTTATTTTTAGTTAAAGTTTTAGTTGTGTTTTTGTCATTTTAATAGTTCTTGTTTTTTATATATATATATATATATGCCTATATAGTTTTTATTAATTGTTATTTCAGTTATTTAGTACATCAAGTTCAATAAAAAATGTTTAATTAAAAGCTTTCTATTTTATTTAAATAGTTATTGTTTTTTAAGGTTTTAGTTTTAGTTAACTGAAATAACCTTGGACTGAAATAGTATTTGCGTACCCAAAAAACATTTTTTTTTAATTTACAACTTTGAAAAATCATTTTTTACAGTTTAGGTGTTTGCGTTTTACTGCATTTACTGTATTCATTAAATCAGACTGCAATATAATAGCATAATGATATCATGATGTGCATTATAAAAAGTGGCAACATGCTAAACTAATCTGCACTGTAAAAAAATTATTTTTGATGCTGTAAATAAATCTTATTGAGTACATTTGGAGTAAGTTTTACAAGAAAATACAGTTTCAGTCTTTCTACTTGAAATTTCACATTTAATTCAGTGTTACTTGCTTATTTGTAGATATTTGTCAAAATTATTAATGAAAATTGTTTAAATGCATGTACTTATTTTTATTGCTTTATAATGTTCTTATGATGAATTATTCATATTGACCAGGGCATTTTCACATAAATCACATACTGTTGGTGGCATATCAAAAAATATTTAAATGCATGTATTTCTGAATGGCCTCTACAGTGCACCCTTGAGTTTCTAAGCGTTTAATTCCCAATAGTATTGTTGGATTTGAGCTTTGAGCTGTGTAAATGTAGCCGGCTGATCTCCTGAAATGTATGCAGGTATTCAAAGCGGCGGATGCTGCAGCGGCTCGCGACGGGCTCGGTTAGCGGTCTGGAGCCCTATCTCTGGCTCTGGCCCGCGATAACAGCCTCCTGTGGTTTGGAGGTCAGTGCGATTACTTGAAGCTGTCGGCTGTACGCCGCAGAAGCTATCTGGACCGATAACCTTGTGACATGAGGAACACTACAAATCCTCTTAAGACACAACCAAGGGTCGCTGCTCTCGGCGTTATCACAGACGACTGTTCAACACGGCCGCTAAGAACCACTAGTCCTTGTAAGGGAACAACGGAGCAGCGGCTGCTCTTCAAATGTTCCAGTGCAGGACCATGAGCTGAAGCAGGGAGGACAGAAAGAGCAGAGCTCAGAAGTGCACTAACTCTGCTTACAGCTGCCTTATCATATACAGTGGAGTTCAATAGTGCAAAAATAGTTTTCTTAATCAGTATTTTGTCTTGTTTTTCAGTATATGTAAATATCCTTAAAACAATATCAGATTACTTGAGATGGAAATCTGACCATCTATCTTGTTTTGAATGTTTATTTTGTCATCTTTTGCTATATCCAGCAAAGTAGACCAAAAGATTGAAGGGTGATTCTTAAAAATCTGTATTTTCTGCAAGCTTTTTTCAAAATAAATGTAGATGTCTTTCCAAAAAGGGACACTTAGAAACTCCAAAAGGACACCAAAGAACCAAATGATATAAGAGCCCATAAGCACATATGAAAGAAAAAATATATAATTTTATAGTAGCCTATGTGTACAGTGCAACAGCAAATAGCTTTTTTACAATTTAGAGAAGTCAAGCTGCGATACCAAAAAGGGCCACATTGAGATGCGAAGAAAAAAAAAAACCTAAACCAACCGCCTGCTGACTGCATCTACTACATTACACGGATCTATTCAGAATAATTAAACACAGCAACATAAACATGACAAATCAAAACATTATTGTGAATGTGTGTGGAAACAACGTGAATATACGGAAATGTCTGTGCCTGTGCATAAATACAATGTGCGATCAGTGCATCAAGAGCACTCATACACGCATTATAATAATGGACTCAAGTGTGCTTACTGTACGACTCCTGTACGCCACCGCAATCATCTTTACCTTGACTGCAGTCTTCATCCATCAAAACTTTACTAGCGAGACTGGTTATCCAGTCGAGAAACTGTAGTTTGCATCTTATCTGGCCATACAGCGGTGGAATGTGTTGACAATCCATTCAGTCTGTACTTCACACAGCACAACGTTAATTAATTGCATTAATTAACGTGTTAAGGATTGTAAAATAAATTGCATGCGTTAATATATATATATATATATATATATATATATATATATATATATATATATATATATATATGTTTTTGTTTTAAATATTATATAACTGGTTTAAAAAATTTAAAATAGAAATATTAACAAAAAATTAAATATGTAAATACTTTTTTATGATTTAGATAATGTTTTCAGAGAACATATACATGTATATAAATTAATCTTGATATATAATTATATATGTATGATTAATCTTGAATTAAGATCTTATTTCTTACCAAATTGGCATTGGTTTTCTTATTTTAAGAATAAATCTGACAATTACAAAAATTGACAATTACATATTTTATTTATTTATTTATTTTATTTCAAGGTTCATACATACAAAGAGAGAAGAAAGAGAGAATAATGTTGTTTAACAATATTAAAATATTATATATAAAATATTAAATTTCTTTTTTTTGTTTAATGTTTTCTAAGAATTTATCTCGAATTAAGATTTTTTTTTTTACAATATTTTCTCACCAATTTTTCTTAAAGCGTAAATGGTAAATGTTATTTTTTTTATTAATTATTAATATTAATTAATTAATAATAATTTGGTTACACTTTATTTTAAGGTGTCCTTGTTACAGTGTAATTATAAATTTAAGTACTGAGTAATATTAATAAACTACATTAAGGATTGGCCTAGGGTTACTTGCGTGTAATTATGCATAATTTATTATTATAATAGTAAGTACATGTAACACGGTTAACAAGGACACCTTGAAATAAAGTGTCACCAATAATTTTTATTCATCATTTATTACAAATATTTATGTATATATAAGTTGTTTAAAAGAAAACATTTAAGATGTTTTTTTGATTATATTGATTTTATTGCTTATTTTTTTTTTTGTGGTCTCAGACCTTTGCTCCTCTGTATCGTTTGGTATTCATGTATTTAGTAACTTATATTCTGGCAGAAGGGAAACAGTGACAGTAAACCTGTCAGATAAAGGATTTTGATAAGCTTTCTTTGTATTATAAAGCGAGGACAGGGATTTTGACACATACTGTTGCTGAAAGCCGGCAGCTCATCCTCACGCTGGATATTTGAAGATGCACAAACAAACAAACAAAGTGCTTTCAACGCCAAACCTGCAAAAGCTGTCCAATCAATTATTCTTATAAATAAAAGATTTAAAGTGGGCTGTCTCTAAAGATTAAAGATTGATTAAAACGTTAAAGATTTTACTCCGTTTCATGCTGATTAAAATTGCAAGCTTTGTAATTCAAAGTGTTGTGTCTGATGAGAAATCCCTTTCAATTGCTGAAATCATTGTTGATTCAGTTATGATATCAATAAGAAAATAATTAATAACCATGCTTTAGGGTGGTGACAGCTCCTGTCACTTAATCAATGCAAACAAATCACACAGCATGTGCTGATTATCCGAGTGAGGCTGAATATTAATGTCTCTGTAAGTCTATGAACGGCCCGCATACATTACCTGAGTTAAAGAGAAAAAAATAATCACCTCTTCAGCAGATAAAGTTGTTGTTTCAGAGATTATCTACAAATACGTTTTTTGCTGATGTAATGTGCTTTATATTTTTACTATATATATTTCAATTATTTTTTTTATTTAATTATTATTGAAAAATTATTTATAATAATAATAATAATAATAATAATAATATAACTAATAATAATAAAATAATTAGTTATATTTATTATATATTTTAATTATTAAGGTTTCATTGTTTATCTACATTTCAAATACTTTTTGTTGTATAAAATGATAAAAAACGAATAATATTATGTATTTTTTTAATTATTAATATATGTCATATAATTAATAATAATAATTATAATACCATGAATAATATAATATTTTGAATATTAATATAAGTGATTAATGTATTAATATTTATAAAAATGTCTGTCTATACACACACATACACACACATTATTAATTATTAAATATCAATTAATAAATTAATAAAATAATTTAACTAATTAATTATTTTAATTCATTAAAGTAGTTCAATTAGTAATTACATTTTAAATTAATAATTAAATATTAATTTTAAAATAGTAAAAGTTATATTTTTGCTTTATTATTATGAATTATATTGTATTTAATGAATAATTATAAAAGTGTGTGTATATGTATATAAATAATTTTTTTTATGATGTGTGTGTGTGTATAGTAATAAATGCTTTCTTCTTATGACTTATTGCTTTAATATATGCATCTTTTGTTGTAAAAATAAGATTTTTTTTTCAACCTTCAGCTTTACCTGCTTCAATAACAAAGTGTGATTTTTGCCTTTTGAATTCTGGCGAGTCTGGCATAGCAAACGACCCTCAAATTAGCCCATCTAAAAAACATGATATTACTCCAGAGACCTTTTTATTGGTGAGGTAATGGCATTTGGGAAGAGCCAGATTCCTGGTTTCATTATTTGATAAGAATGCACTTAATGAAAATATCAGCCAGAGGCAATACATGCAAACACTTGATTTCAAAGTCCTCGAAGGCCAGAAAGACAGAAGAAGAGAGTGCGACAGCGTTAGCATACCGCTAGCGTTCATTAAAGAAAACCTGAAACAGCAGACGACTTAATGGATGTCATTTCAAGTGGGGCCACCAGAAGGAACGTCTCCAGCTCTCGACTTCAATCATCTGCTCTGTTCTTCTAGTAGCTGAATGAAAAGAGTCTGTGAGAAAAGACATTGTCAAAGGCTTTGTTTCAAAACCTACAAAGACATTGCATTTCTGTCCAGTCATTTATGAGGATCCGTGTCATCAGATCAGGCAAAAATATGAGAAAAACTTCAATAACATTGTTTTCAGGAATTATTATTATTAATTATATATGTGTGTGTGTGTGTGTGTGTGTGTGTGTGTGTGTGTGTGTGTGTGTGTGTGTGTGTGTGTGTGTGTGTGTGTGTGTGTGTGTGTGTGTGTGTGTTTGTGGTTGTGTGTGTGTGTGTGTGTGTGTGTGTGTGTGTGTGTGTGTGCTTTGTCAAACGATTAATCGCGATTAATCGCATCCAAAATAAAAGTATTTGTTTACATAATATATGTGTGTGTACTGTGTATATTTATCATGTATATATAAATACACACACATGCATAGATATGTTTAAGAAAAATGGTATGTTTATGTATTAAATATATTCATTTCTGAACTGTACTCTTACTGTATGTCAGCTACTGACTCATCTGTGTCTGTTCTCATTTCTCTTCTAGTGCATTTTAGGAGAAACACCGGAGACATGCTTTAAAGACTCAACAAGTCTCATAAGCTGTGAAAGAGTTTCCTTTGACATTCATTCAAATCCATGCAGCTCCAGAACTGACTGATGTGAGATGATGTTGATTGAATCAGGTGACTATAGGACACAGAAATCAGGTTCATTCTGCTTCTGTAAAATGCAGCGTGTCAGTTTATCTCATGTGTTGCCTTTCTGTTTTATCGGATGCATCCTGGGATAGATAACCTGGCATCTGTGCATGTGGTGTTAAAATATGATTACAGTCTCTGTGTGTGATTGTGTCATCTTACCATGCTCTGGTTTATTATTTTTTTTTTTCAATTTGTGTATAATTAAGGTTTGTGTGGGACATCTCAAAGGGCTCGCCCTTTATTTTTAAACATTATAAACCCTTATTTTAAATGATTTGCCACTTGCTGTTGCTTCTTATTAGGAGGAGGAACATTCTTATTCTAGAGAGAATTTGTTTAAACTGAGTATTAAATGATGCCAAAAATGTTTTGGTCCATGTTACTTGAAGATTATTTATTTATTTATTTATTTATTTATTTATTTATTTATTTATTTATTTATTTTATAATTGTTCTAAATTTTTATTTTATTTTTATTTCATTTTATTTTATCATATTCTTTGTATTTTTTCTTTGTAATTTTCTTTGTAATTTTTTTTTTATTATTTCATTTGATCTTGTAAATTTTTATTTTTATATAATTTTTTATAATTTTTATTGTCTTGTAATTTTTTTTAATTATTTTTTTCTATTTTTATTTTATGATTTTATATATAATGTAAAAGGAAACCATGAAATAAAAATAAACATTTAAAAATGTACAAAATAAAATGAAATAATATAAAAATTTAAAAAATAATCGAATGCATTAGCATATAATTGGGCTCAAAGCTACAAAACTCTAAAAGTCTATTTAATTTGATTTATTTTATTATTTTTGTATGAATTTATTCTTGTATTTTTTTTATATAATTTTTATTTTACTATTGTTTTTTCTTATTTTTATAGAATTTTTTTTTTCCATTTTTTTTTTTTTTTTTTTTACTTTGTCTTTGTTATGCACTCGCATATAAATGAGCTTAAGCCAACAAGACTCCAAAAGCCACAAAAGTCCAAAAGTTTTGATTTCATGGCGCTTTTAATTATGTATGTTCGTATAGTAAAGGAAAGTACAAGTGAAAATGAAATTCATTTATTGTAGAGTAGACAGGTCCATTTCTACAGCTTTGTGCACTTTGTATGTGGCCTGTTCAGGGTCCTGAAAAGCCAGGGGTCTGAATCTGAAGCTGCACAGGCTGGGATAATGTAGCAACGAATCGCTGCGCATTAAGACCGGCCACACAAAGCACAACAATGGCGTGCATAAACACCATTTAGAGGCTTTGACGAGGCATTGAGGGGCTGGGCGTCAACGCAGCATTGCAGCTGAGTCGGCTCATTGTAGAGAGGTGAAAAGATGCCTAATGAACAGGAAGCCTTACTGACAGAAACCATACAACGGCCACATTGTGGGCCTGCCATCGACCCTGTGGGTCCCAGCATTAGGAGAAATGATGAGAAAGTCACCCCCTTAACACACACAGACCCAAACCCGCGGGGGAAAGGGCCGAAGCAAGACTGTGATGGTGCGTTTCAACGGTCATTAGAATTGTTTTTGATTTTTTTTTTTAAATGTATGTATGTACATTTATAACAATATACTTTATCACTTTTGCATCAAATTAAAAAAAAAACTAGTTAACGCTAATGCCAGGGTGTTTCTAATGCTGCGTCTATGGGAGCAATGGTAAATTTGACATTGTTCCCTCTTCTGACTGCTGTTATCACTCTTATTTTATTTTTTTCCCTTTTTTTAAAAGTCGTGAAAACACCATCTTGAAATTTTTATTTTGCTATTTTGAGCAAATGGGAATGCAAAAAATATATATTTGTGGTACTCTCCCATTCACTGCTCTTTAAGTTAACCCAAATATTGACGACTTCTGCTGCTGAGAAACGTGTGAAATGTGAAAAAGGTCCACACACGTGGTTAACCGCTCACATGTGACACGCTCATATCGCGCAGAATGATATTTTGTATGAACAGAGATGCGCTGCAGACAGTGGAATAGGAAAAACATGCAAGAAGATGGGATTGAACTTCTTTTAACTTGTTTTAGAATGCAATGCAAGAGACGTCAAACACGTCCACGTTTACATAGAAAAGAAAAAAAAACAATGGAGAAGCAACGCAATCGAATAAAAAATCCTGTAACTACTACTGTATGTCTGATATTTCATGTTTGCATCAGAACAGTTAATCTACTGGTGTTACACCTTCAGTTTTTTTGGAATAAAATTTTCTTTAACTAGAGGGTTAATAAAGAAAAAGTTACTTGAATCATGTTTTAGTTATTATTATTATTATTATTATTATTATTATTATTATTTAAAATAAAAAAAAATTGTTTACATCATATATATGTGTATGTGTGTTGTGTATATTTATTATGTATATATAAACACACACATACAGCATATATTTTGAAAATATTTACATGTATTTACATGTATATATTTATATATATATAATAAATACATATATATATATTTTTTTTATTTTATAATAATATACTTTTTTTGTGATATATATATGTGCATGTGTGTGTATTTATATATACATAATAAATATACACCGCACACTTTCATATATGTAAAAAAAAACTTTTATTTTGGATGCGATTAATCGTGATTAATCGTTTGACAGCACTAATTAGAAGATATATTTTCAAGTTGACTAGTTAAAAAAACGTAAAAGAGCGAGAATCGGTCAGACGTTCTGGAAAAATCAAGATTTACATTTTCTGCCAAATCGCCCAGCCCTACATGCAGACCTTGAAGTCAATTCGGCGGAGAACAAGAGAGACTCTGGCAGATTCACTTTTCTCTGTAATGAGGTTCAGATCGGTAACGAGCCGTCACTCGCGTACAATGCGATGACATCACTGACGAACGGCCTTCACCTCTGCTGTAAGACTGAGGTAACCTTATTTACTGATGAGTTGAGCCTCGGCCCATTGTCCCGTCTTTTCATTTGCAGCTTTGCGCTCGCGGCTGGTGAATCAAAGGCCATTTAGGCCGAGGTGATCGAGCATGCAGAGGATTTAAACTGAAAACATGCCACTGCTTTCCTATTTTCCCTCCAGCTTACAGCCAGCAGCTCAGAGTAGAAAGTTTGGCCAATGCACTTCCTGCTTCCTGGATTCGTTATCCTCGGTGTGCCGAACTGAACACATAGGCCTACTGATGATGATGATGGTTTCAAAGACTGAGAAAATGTACTGTGGTAAACACTCTGATGGTGAAAATTAGTTCTTTGGTAACCAATAGGAGTGTATTGATGATCATTTGTTAAAATTGTTTTTTTTTTTTAAATAATCTTCGAGCTTTAGCAACAGTATTTGTGGCCAGGGCCGGCCTTAGGGGGGTGCAAATGGTGCGGTCACCCAAATAGATCAAGGGGGACCCCGCTCCATACCTCGCCCCGCGTCAGCTAAGGACGGCCCTGTTTGTGGCAAAATGTGGAAAAACACAGAAAATAATTTAGTATAGAACATAATTTAGACAGATCTCACAGTATTTATTTATGTATTATATAAAAATAATTTTATAAATCAATTTTATTTATTAAGTGTATGTCTAAATGGTGTGTGTTGTAAACATTGTCTGTGTATGTTGTAATTTCTGTTCTAATGAAATTCAGGAGAAACATCTGAGAGTTACTTTAAAGACTCTGAGAAGTCCATTAAGTCTCCTGAGCTGTGAAAGAGCAACTTATATTCAGATTTTCCTCTGTGTGAGTTTGTGTGACTTTCCATTCCAATCCAACTTCAATACTGACTGATGTGAGGAACATTTTGCTCATTTCCCCATATGCTTCCAATGGATGTTCTCTACTGGGACTGACATTGTTACTTTTTAATAGAAAAAAGAAAAAAACAACTGAAGGGAGAATCTAAATTATTTTCTGTGATCATTGACATTATGCCGCAAACTCTGTCAATAGAGTTTAACCTGTATTGAGCCCAAAAGATGCACATGTAATTCATACCAATAAGGAACTCATCAGAAAACTTTGTTGTGTAACAAAACGAGACATTTTCGGACTTTTGCCGATGACTGAAGCACAAAAACATGACAAATTGGACGAGTAACTGGCAGACTGTGCTGGGAGGTTTTAAACTTGTGTTATTTATTTGACTTGACAAATGGTTTGGAGAATGGGCCTGTAAAAGGCTTCAGGAGAAGTCAGATACGCTGTTACCTCTCATTTTATGGATGAGGGAAAGTGCCAGGCGTCAGTCAATCTCATGGGATTTGCTCACGCGACTGCTGTCAGACGAACAAAACATCTATACTTGTTCACCAAAATTTGCACCATCAAGCGATTTATTTGAGAGAAGTTAATGCACAAAAAATGGCTCGAAAAGTAATTGTCTCGCCGTATACACACACAAATCTCACACAATACCAAAGTGAATAGGCCGCTCTGTAAATCCAAACCGACTTGTATGATTGCATTTCAAATCCTGCTCATTGTGAGGCACAAAACAAATTTCAGTTTATCATGAATATTACGCTTGATTAAGCCTCTATCATATGTCTCTTAACATGCAGCCGAGCTCTCTGGGAATTTATTCGTCATGTTTATTCATTGTGCTGACTTGTATATTTTTATATTTTCTCCCGATTAACTTCATTGTGAATCCGGCAGTTTTCTCGTTCTTGTGCATCAGCATTGCTATTGGCCTTTGCATCAGATAAGCGTCCCTAATATGAGGAACGTGGAGAAGGGGAAAGTACTTGTATAATACTCTTTGTGCAAACTTTTGTGAAGCGGAGAGGTAGGATACATGCTGTCTGGAATGTAGATTGCTTCAGTATTCCCTATTGTGCAGCATTTCGTCTTTAAAACGCAGGTAAGTGTTATGTATTATAATGATTTTATGTTCTCCTGTGAACATATTGAATGCATTTGTCATTTTTGGGTGCTTTCTTAAGGTTTTTATTTATTAACTTATTGGTAGAGCCAATAATTAAGAAATGGCGATTACTATTACTAGACATTTAATTTCATTTTATGACAAAAAAGATAATCAATTACCAATATTTTTATAGTGAGTTTCGAAAGAACTGGTGAATCTCTAAAGAACAGAACAAATAATATCACACTGATGAATATTACAGCTAGGTTTTTGTTATACTCTAGGTTTTTAATAATTCATTTATTGGTAAAGCCAATTTAAAAAAAATGCATACATATGTATTATATCAGCATATTTTGTGGCGCTTATCATTTCAGACATTTGATTTTATTTTAAGACAAAAAGATATAACACGAGATCAAAAAAGAACCGATAATTGGTTACCGATATTTTACACTTTCACCAATAGTTATTCCTTATCCTAACAGTTAAGCTGTTAAACAATGAAATGGATTTAAATAATATATTTTATTGTTAAAATATTGGTTGCAAATTATGTTTGTAATTGTTGTATTTTATAGTTTAATTGTTAATTTAGTGTATCGTATTGTTTAATTGTTTTAACTGATAACCAATTACAATATTTTTATAGACACCTTTCTGAAAAATGCCAGCACCTGGTGGGTCTCACACTGCTGTACGTTACAACAGAAAACAACTTATTTACAGGTAAAGTAACATTAAAACTTACCTAGGCTTTTTGCATGAATTACTCAGCTTTTTATAGCTATTCATTAAGTATTTTAAGCTGTTAAACAGTATAATGCATTTAAAGAATATATTTCATTGTTAAAATTTTTATGTTGCAAATGTTGCGTGTTGTATTGCATTGTATTGCAAGTGTTTTAACCAATAATCAGTTATCTATATTTTCATAGGCACTTTTGTCGAGAAATGTCACGATGTGTTGAGTCTCTGAAGAACAGCAGAAACAACGGAATCCAACAAATATTATTAGGTAAAGTAACATATTTAAAGTATGTTTTGCCTAAATTAGTCAGTTTTTCATAGCTATTTAGCATTTTAAGCTTTTAAACAGTATAATGCATTTAAAAAATATATTTTATAAAAATATTTATTGCGAATTATGATTTTAATTGTTGAATTATATTGGTTAATTGTGTTGTGTTTTATTCTTTTAAATGCTTTAACCGATAATGTTACCACTTGTTTTATAGACACTTTTAAAATACTCCACCACTTGGTGGGTCTCTAAATAACAGCACAAACTACATCACATTGCTGTAGGTTACAACAGAAAACACCTGTTTGAAGGTAATGTAACAAAAAAAATTTTTTTATTATTTTTGCATAAATCACTCAGCCTTTTATAGCTAAAGCTTTTATAGCTTCATCAGGAATTTTAAACTGTTAGACAGTATAATGCATTTAAAGAATATATTTTATTGTTAAAACATTTATGTTACAAATAGTTTTTCATTGTTGTACTGTATTGTTTAATTGTTTGAACTGATAATCAGCTACCGATATTTTTAAAGGCACTTTTTTGAGAAATGCCACCACTTGTTGATACTGTGAAGAACATCATAAACAACTTCAACAGAAAACAAGTTTACAGGTAAAGTAACATATTTAAAGTATTTTTTTATATATATATTATTCAGCTTTTCAGCTTTTCAGCATAACTAGCTATAATCTGTTTACAGTGTAATGCATTTAAAGAATATATATTATTAAAAAAAATGCAAATTATGTTTTTAATTGTTTTTAAAGTATATATTTCTATTGGCCTTTGGATTAGATAAGTGTCCTGAGGAACCTGGAGAAGGGGAAAGTACTTGTGTAATAATACTCTTTGTGCAAACTTTAGTGCATTGGATAGGAAGCGGAGAGGTAGGATACATGCTGACTGGGATGTAGATTGCTTCAGTATTCCCTATTGTGCAGTGTGTCAGCTCTAAAATGCTGGTAAGTGCATTGGCTCCTTGTGCGGCCCGCACTGCTACATCTGCCGCGAGCCGTCTGCTCACTGCGACGCTCCCCGAGCCCCTGGCCGCCTGCCCTGACACCCGACACAAAGTAATCACAGATCACAGCATTTAATCACTGAAACAAGCACTCTGGAGAGGCGGCGTGTCAATATCCCACTCTCTCATTATCTCTTTGGATTGCACATCCACACTGTCAGATGAACAGAGTGGAAAATTAAGATTAAAAATATGGTAATTTCATTTGAGTGCAGGCAAGCACTGGCTCCCGCTGCCCCATTATGCTATTGATTACTCTCAATTCAATCTCTCCTTTCAATGTAAACTTTAATCTATTCGCCACCCAACAAGCCTCACTCCCCCGGGGCTATTTTAGAGTAAGTAACCATTTAATATAATATCACTAGCGTTAATGAATTGTGTAAATCACTGCTCTTCAGTGAGCTCTCGATTCGAGAGCCAAGCGGTCCTTCCTTCTGTCAAGTTTGTTTAAAAATAAGTGGTCATAAATGTGGCTTTAAAAATGAGCGTGGGGCAGACGTTTGATGATTGGCAGGATATTAATTGCGACAGGCTTGAAAATTAAGAGATGGTTATCAAGTTTTCATTCATAAATGAATCTCAGACATATGCTATGGAATCGCTTTTGTTTGCACATTTAATGAGAGAGATGAGTACAAAAGCAGGAATAATTGTTATGAAAGAATAATGACTAGACTCCACGGCGCTTATGAACATGAAACAATTACTTGCTTAGCAAAGGCTTAATAGGCTCTGAGAAAATATTGGATGTAAAGCAGGAGCTGTACAACTCCATCACGCCAGAGCATAATAACAAGTGTTACTGGTTACATACAGAAGTTAATAGTATTATAGTTATGTATGATAAAGATTGTTTTCCTGGGAACATGTTGTTTCTCATTGAACACAATGTCTTACTTGGGTGCTATTCTCTGGGTTTTTATTTATTCATTTATCTACAAACAGTAGTGGTCTACCGATATATCGGCCGATATTTGCCATTTTTCAATTATCGCCATGGAAACAAGGAAACAATTGTGTTTACAATTGTTTTTATGGGTAAAGTAACATTTAAGTTTTTTTTTGTTTGTTTGTTTTTGCATAAATTACTTTTGCTTTTTATAGCTATTCATTAACAATTTTAAGCTGTTAAATAGTAAAATGCAGTTAAAAATATTTTAAAGTTATTTTGTTTTGAGGTTAGATATAGCACAAAACAATGTAAAGTATTTATATATATTGTTAAAATATTTGTTGCATATTTTTATTTGTGGTAGTGTAACAATTATTCATTTATTCTTTACTGTATATATTGGTTGATTATTCTTTAAATTATTCTGTTGAATAGTTAGAGATAGCCTAAAAATATAAAGCATTAAAAAAAAACATTTTATTGTTAAAATATTTATCTTGCATATTTAATTTTTAATTGTGGTAGTATAACAATTATTTAGTTTTTATTTATTATCATTACTGGTACAGTAGATACCAATTAAATGCTTTAAGCTGTTACAGTTAGCGACAGCCCAAAATAATGTAATGCATTAAAAATATTTTATTGTTATAATATTTATGTTGTATATTGTATTTTGATTTTGGTAGAGTAACAATTATTTTTTTTAGGGCTGTCAAATGATTAATCACGATTAATCACATCCAAAATAAAAGTTTTGTTTACATAATATATGTGTGTATACTGTGTATATTATTATGTATATATAAATACACACACATGCATGTATATATTTAAGAAGAATATGTTATGTTTATATATTAAATATATTTATATATAATATAAAATATAAGAATATAAATATATAAATGTATAGACATGTAAATATTTTCTAAAATATATAATTTATGTGTGTGTATTTATATATACATAATAAATATACCCTGTACACATACATATATTATGTAAACAAAACTTTTATTTTGGATGTGATTAATCGTGATTAATCATTTGACAGCCCTAATTTTTTTATTATTTATTCTTATTTAGTATAATGCATTAATATATATTGTTATGTTGCTATAAATATTTATGTTGCGTATTATATTTTTAATTGTGGTAGTGTAACAATTACTTATTACTATTTAAAATATATATTAGTTAATCTCTACATCTTACAGAATGTGGACAAAGGAGCAAAAAGGTGATTATATATCAAAAAATAATACAGACAACTGTCAGTCTGTTATCAGATGAGCTGACTGAATATTTGAGACAGGACTGACGAGTACAGAGTGCTACCTCTGAGCGTCTGTGTATTAATAAGTGATGACCGGAGCATCTGGAGCAGGAGTGAGCCTATTTAAAACAGGCAGAGATACAGAAAGAGAGAGAGACTAACAATGATAAGAGCAGAGCAGAACAATGTGTGTGCTAATACACCAGAGAGAGAGAGTGAGCTGATATAATGCTGCGGCTTACAGCTGCTGACTGCTGGAAATAGTTTTTTTTCTTCGCCTCTCCATACCAATTTCTAGCTGTGGCGAATGAGATACAGTTGAGCTGATAAATTTGTGTCAGGGACAGAAAAGAAATCGAATGATGGAAATTTTTTTAGTTCTTCCACAAAGCCCTGTTTGAAGTGGTTTGATTTGGTGATGTAATGTATTGATGGTTTGGGTGTTGGTTTCTGAATCGAAGGGTTGTGAGTTCGAGTCTCGGGCCGGCAGGAATTGTGGGTGGGGGGAGTGAATGTACAGCGCTCTCTCCTCCGTTATGGGTCTAGTTTTTTTCCCTTGAGATGGGGTATGAATGCCAACTGCTCCCCGGGCGCCGCAGCATAAATGGCTGCCCACTGCTCCGGGTGTGTGTTGTTCACAGTGTGTGTGTGTTCACTGCTCTGTGTGTGTGCACTTCGGATGGGTTAAATGCAGAGCACAAATTCTGAGTATGGGTCACCATACTTGGCTGAATGTCACGTCACTTTCACTTTCACTTTTATCATTGTATCTGGGCTTTCTGATAGATGCACATAAGAATCGAACTGAACAATGTATATTTCCCAGTGCTGCTTATCTCAAGAGCGGCCGAAGGGGGAATACATCATAAATGAATTAAAAATATATATGTATGTATGTTTTAAGCACGAGCGCCATTACAATAATCCCCATAGAAACTTTATCTTGAAAGCAGACAAAGTTAAACCGCAGGATTCCCAAATGGATCATAAGCAAAATGAGCTTCCAAGGCGTCGATTTAAAAAAAAAATCAATTTCATAGGCTGGAAAGTAGATTTTAACAATGATTAAAAAAAAAAAAAAAACTGATAAATGATGTATAAGAATAAATTAGCATAAAATTCTCATTTTGGTTTATGTTTCTGAATCGCTGATTGGACGAGATCTAAACTGCGGATCTTGTATATGAAGAACTCATGAGTGTGAATTTATTAATCAAAGCAAAACTTCAAAATAATGAGTTCAGTAAAGAAAAGGGCAAAGAAAACTAGTACATCTGGCGGGATGTGACTCCAAAAATTGCTGGGAAAGAACAATGCAAATAATAAAATTTAACTAATCATAAAAAATTTAGTTAGTAGTTAGTACAGCAGAATAAATATTTATTAACTTTATGAAGACATTATAAAACACTATTCATTTTTTTTGTTGTTGTTGTTGTTGTGTGTCCAGTTGAACTGTGCAGTATTTTGGCTCAAATGCATTGCACTAAATACACTGTTTCTAAAGATGTAAATCATCTTAGTTTTGTCTTAATATTACATTAAAGTGAACTTTAATATGAGTGGATGTTCATTGTTGTCATGTATCCAGCTGCTGTACTTCCGCAATAATAAAAAAAAAAAAAAAAAACGGATAATTTATTCAGAAATATTACAGGAATTTATTTGTTTCTTTCTTTCTCTAATTTAAGTGCATGTTTTCTGACAATTATCAGTTGTTTAAATTGATAACTGTTTTTAATGTTTTTGTGTTTTCAATATCACTTTCCATCCTATTAGTATTTTGTAGGATCCATTTAACTAACAAAAGGCAGTTACTGAATGACATCGTCCTGCAGGAAGTGACATAATTTTGGAGGGAAAACAGCAGTACGAATATCAGTAAGTAATAGATTTGATGAATTCTATGAAGTTTTTTGTGGTGTTGGTTTAAAGAAATAGTTCACCCACAAATGAAAATGTGCTCACCCTCAGGGCATCCAAGATGTAGATGATTTTGTTTCTTCATCAGATTTGGAGAAATGTAGCATTGCATCACTTGTTCACCAATGAATGCTCTGCAGTGAATGGGTGCCGTCAGAATGAGAGTCCACACAAATCAAGTCCATCAGTTAACATCTTAGGAAGAGAAAAGCTACATGTTTAGGAGTTTAGCACTTCTAGCTAAAATATGAGTGAAAAAGTCCTTCTCCTGTTGTCTCTCACATCAAAATCCAGCCACATATTTGTTTAGAGTTGATTTGTTTTGTTAGAGGTGCTTGATCTGTGCAGATTTCTCTCCTGATTCAGATCAGAACACTTTTTCACTGGAACAAGTCTTATTATGGATTATGGACTCATATTTTGACCAGACATTAACTGATGGACTGGAGTGGTGTTGATTACTTATGGATTATTGTGATTAGTTTATCAGCTGTTTAGTAAATGTTTAGCAAGTTTTCATTTTTGGGTGAACTATTCCTGATTGAATAAAAAGAAAGAAGAAAGTTGCAGCAGAAGAAGCGATAAAAACTATTCATATTTTTAATTTCCTTTTCCAATCTCCATCTTCAAGGTCTGTCGCTAATTAAAAAAGAAGAAAAAATCAAAAAATCTTCCCATTGTATTCTGTCTCGTGAAGCAGAGTCTGTTATTGTGAGGTAGTTTGTAAACTAGGTTGGCATCCACTGGTGGACGTTTTTGGATCTCTCACTAATTTATTATTTATTCATCAGGGAGTGTTGGGGATTTTAGCCTCTCATCTTTCTTTTATTGGCAGTAAGGGGCGTTTGAGCGTCTTTTGACACCAGTGTAGGTGAAGAAAACTCTCCCCGCTGTGCTCCATTTGGGTGCCGTCCGTTCCCTTCGGCCACTGACCGGACGGCCATCGACCCGCACAGCTCCTCACAGACGGCCAACAAATGCTGCCACAAATGGATCTAATTGGCACCTCTGCATGCCCCGTTCAGAGGAGGGCAGAGATCAGGTGGGCAGACGCGGGACTGAGAGAAACAGGAGAAAATTTTGGATACACACACATTTACAGTGCCGCCCACTAATATTGGCACCCTTGGTAAATATGAGCAAAGGTGGCTGTGAAAATAAATCTGCATTGTTTATCCTTTTGATCTTTCATTCCAAAAATGTCCTAAATTCTAACTTTTAATTGAAGTAAAACAATGGAAAGTGGGGGTAAAAACTCATTATGAAATAAATGTTTTACTATAGTTCACATTAGTCACAGTTATGGGCACCCAATTATCGCAATGTCCTTTTCTCAAGGTAAGATCTCTCTGAGTTTTCTAGTATAATGCCTGAAGAGTTTGTAGGACACTTGACGAGATCATAGACCATTCCTTCATCCAGAATCTCTCCAGATCCTTCAGATTCACAGCTTCTTCTCTTCAGCTCACTTCACTCATTTTCTACAGGGTTCAGGTCAGAGGACTGGGATGGTCATGGCAGAAGCTTGGTTTTGTGCTCAGTGACACACTTTTTGTGTTGATTTTGATGTTTGTTTTGGATCATTGTCCTAAAGGAAGATCCAAACATGGTCCATTATAAGATTTCTAACAGAGGCAGTCAGGTTTCGATATTTTATCTTTTGGTATCTGATAGAATCCATGATGCCATGCATCTGAACGAGACGTCCAGGACCTCCGGCAGAACGACAGGCCCTCAATATTAAAGATCCAGCAGTATAAAATATACTGAAATATTTTTAGTAAACAGAAAATATTTTCACTTTTCTGTGAAAATATGACAGCAACATAAAAAAAAAAAAACTATTGTATCTAAACGGTATTAAAATTAAGTGAGTTTATACTTAAAACAATAAAAAATAAATCTCAGTGAGGTAAGAAAAAGAATCATGTTTTCCCTTTGAATTAAGTTTATTTTTAGTATAAATGTTCAGAATCTTTTTTTATCTTCTTTTTTCAGAGAAGATTTAATATCTTTAATCATTTTGCATCTCAAGTAAATGTATCTTGATTTAAGAATTTTTAGATATTTGTACTGGAAAACAAGACAAGAATAGTAATAAAATCATTTTGCAGTTTAATATTACACTGGCAGTGCATGTATTCAGTATTCATACATACTAATCAGAATACACTGGACTTTCCCTTCATTCCCTACATCAATATGTGTCTGTTCTTGCCTTCCAGAGCTACTTAAAGAACACTAGAGACCCTACTTATGTGTTTTACATTAAAGCACAATGTAATACTGATGGTGTACATGCTGGATGAATACTTTTCTAACGTAATTATTTACAGGGTCTTTAATGCTGTGACATTTTCCACTGCAAATACTGATATGATTCCTGATCAGTTTTTAAGACCATGTCACCTTCCCAAGTTGTTGTAATCGTGTTCTCCAGTGACTGTGTAAACATGTTAGTGTGAACTGTCTCACAGAAATGTCGTGATCAATAACCCTCCACACAGCTGGAAATAGTTTAATCAATGAGTACAAGACGAGTGGTCAGCGACTAGAAACTTTAGTGTCAAGTCATACAGAAATCATTGGTCATTATGCCTCTGATTAGCATTGATTGGACAGTTAAGGGATGATTTAGACGTTGTTTTGTGTTGTATTGTTTATGTATTGTTATTGTTTAAAATAAAATAAAATAAAATAAAATAAAATAAAATAAAAAGATTAAATAAAAAGATTAAATAAAGTAAAATAAATTAAAAAATACAATAAAATAAAAAGTTGACAGCTCCGTGAAAATCATAATTTTATTTCTGTTATTGTACATTAATTACAGCACCATTTTGTAAAATAAATAATTGAAATGAAAAGAAGTCAAGTAAAACAAAAATACAATAAAATACACATTCCATCTCCGTCTTGTTCAATGAAAGTCAACATTTTAGTTCTGTAATCAAACTTAAAATACAGCACATTTTAATTAACAAATAAAGTAAAATAAAACAAAATGTAAAATAAAATAATAAAATCAAATACAAATTTTTTAATCTTGTTCCAGTCAACAGCTCCATGATAGTAAACATTTTATTTCTGTAATTGTAGAATCTACTGTATAATGAGAATCAAATTAAAATGTTTGATTATGGACTATTTATGTTAAAGTAATGTTGGTTGTTGGTGTGATGTTTGTTTAATTTTGCAGAATATGTTGAAATGGTATATTTTTTTTATTTTGGAGGTTTTTTCAAAGTTGAGTAGTGTACCTTTTTTTGGAAGTGTTTCATTGTGTCACCGCAACTATTAGAATGTGTCTGTGTTTGTGCCGCATTTAATCATCTCTGCGTGACTGTCAGACCCCAAAATGTGTTTTTGACACTGCATACGTGTCACGTGCAGCACTTTAAGCGCTCTAAACTAAAAATACAGACTGCTCTAAGTGAAGGGAAGAGTAAGCGCAGTGGTTTGACAGGCATGGAGGTATCAGCACAGATCAGACCGCGTCGAGAGTTTGATCTCTTCAGCGCCGGCAGCTCAGGTAGATCAAGGTCCGGGCGAGAGACGCCTTATACAAGCATAAACAACATCCTTTATCACAATCCAAACAGCTCTCACCAGTGTGTGCTTTACTGGATGTGAGCTGGAAACTAGTTTAGAAAAGAGACAAACAGACGTGTGCGAATCATGGAGAGGTGAGGGAGCGATTCAGGACAGATGCTTTGATATAATATAGGATAGATCACTTGTTGTTATTTATTATTTTATATTGTTTATTTTGTATTTTTATTATTTTGTATATTTAATTATTAATTGTTTTTAGATATTTTATATACTTTTTATATAACCATTTATTTATTTGTTTGTTAAATACATTATATATTAATTCATTTTACTATTATTTGCTATTTTTAATATTGCTTATATTATTTTTTTATTATTTACATGTTTTCTATAATTGATATGGATATGTATTGTTTATATAATTATTTGTTTTTATTATTATTTATTATTTAATAAAAGGCAAATATACAAATAATAACAATTTATAAAAACAATAAATTAACAATAAAAATTATGTGTGTGTGTGTACACTTGATATCAATATGATGTATTATTGTTTATATAATTCATTTTTATTGTTTATTTGATGTAATTTACACATTTTTGTTTTTTATTTAATTATTTATTTGATGTGGTTTATATTTCTATCATATACACACACACACACACACACACACATTTTAAAATATACAAGTAAAAATACAAATAATAAAAGTTAAACTAAAAATAACTAAATTAAATAAAAATTATTAATACATATTTATCTATATACTTGTTACTGTTGTATGTTTATTTGCTAGCAAACCTACACTTGATTTTGTGACGTTATAAAGAAATTGCATGCCATGCAGTTGAATGTTCATGAAGGATTTATATTAAGGTGGCTTTTAAAAAATATTTGTTATTTAATTATATTTTTTTTTTTACTTTTTTATAAGCCAAAATATGTGTAAATGCCCATGAGAGCAAGAGGATTTCATCATCATTTGTGCTTCTCTAGTGTATAATAGTGACACTAACACCATTAAACACACTGCAGTGAGATCATGGCTTTAAAGCAGCAAATGAAAAGCATAAATCCACATTAAGCATGTTCAGGATAACCCCGTTTTGTTCCCAGTTTCTCTGAGTAATTATCCTGAGCTTAAAGCAATGAGATTTGGTCGGGCTGAGAGTCATTAAGGCAGGATTCAGACTCTTATTAGTAGAGGAATCCCTGTTAAGGTGAGCTGCAGTTTCCCAGCTTTCCATTGGCTGATTATGTGCTTCAATAATTTGACGCCTGATGTTTGCTCGGGTTTTCATTTTCACTTTTGCTGTCAATTCTCCACTCTCAATAGAACGTGAAATGGATTCTCTATTTACTGCTACACACTAATAGAACTTTATCATAATCAAATCTGGGAGGAATTGTGGAGAATAACGCGAGTCGCGGATTTCTGTGTGGAATACATATCAGAATCTGAGCGTTTCTGCAAATCACAAAGCCTGGGAACAAACACCTTACATCCAGTTATTTTCCATTTGAAAGCGGGGGTGAATAGTTTTTTTATTATTATTATTATTGTTATTATATCTCACAGCATGAGGAGAAAAGAAAAAGTTTCCAATGGAAACCTGTTCTATTCATAAAAGCACTTTTCATCTTAAAGGAAAAATTCATAATTATTCTTTGTATTATTGTGTTACATTATTTTTTAGTATTTGTTATTTATTTTATATTGTTTATTTTTTACTGTTTACATATATCTCATATAATCTATATTAATATTTATTATTTGTAATAGGTATTATTTATATTATTATGATATTTATTTATTGTTATATTATTTGTTTGTTTGTTGTTGTTTTTTTTTTTTTATGTAGTAATTAATATATGCATTTTTTGTATTTGTTATTTATTTTTATTTTTTTTACTATTTACATGTGTCATATAATTTATATTAATATTTATTATTTGTAATATGTATTATTTATATCAAGTTGATATTTATTTATTGTTATAATATTTGTTGTTATTGCTTTATTTATTTTTTTATTTTTTATTTTTTTATTTATTTATTTTTTTTTTTTTTTGTATTTAGTAAGAAAAAATGTATATAACATATTTTATAAACTATCAAAACCACCTAAAATCCCATAGACTTTCATTGAGGGGGTGAAAACGTTTATTTAATAAGACTTAAGGTGTATTTAAGCTGTCTATTGCTACAGCAAAGCTTAACAAATTCCTACTGAAAAAATAGCTAAAACCAGCTTAAGCTAATAGACTGCTTTGACTGGTCACCCAAACTGGTTTTAAAGTGGTTTTGGCCACTTTTTTAGCAATTCAGGCTGGTCTTAGCTATTTTTTAGCTGTTTTTTTACTGAATCAGCTGATTTTAGCTGGATTAGCATAGAATCATGCTAACAACATGCTAGTACTGTAACATGCTAATCATGCTGGAAACGTGCAAGTTACTTGATAATCGTGAGAAAAAGGCTAACACCATGCTAGTAATGCGCTTATCATGCTAGAAACATGCTAGCAACTTGCTAAATATGCTAGAAACATGCTAGCATTGTGCTAGTACCATGCTAATCATACTAGAATCATGCTAGAAACATGCTAGTAACTTGCTAATCATGATAGAAACGTTAACAAAATCCTAGTAACTTGCTAATTATGGTAACATGCTAGTAACATGCTAATCATGCTAGAATCATGCTAGTGACATGTTAATCATGCTAGAATTATGCTAACCAAATGTTAGTAACTTGCTAATCATGCTAGAAACAGGCTAGCAACTTTACTAAACATGTTATAAACATGCTAGCATCATGGTAGTAACATACTAATCATGCTAGCAATATGCTATTAACTTGCTAATCATGTTAAAGGGTTAGTTCACCCAAAAATGAAAATTAGTCTGCATTTTACTCACCCCCGAGGCATCCTAGGTGTATATGACTATCTTCTTTCAGATGAATTCAGTCGGAGTTATATTAAAAACTGTCTTTGATCTTTCAAGCTCTATCATTGCAGTCAGTGGGTGTTGCATTGCTTCAGTCCAAAAGAAGTAAAATAAAAAGCGCCCTTCCATAAAAATAAAGTGTCTCACACGGCTCTGGGGGGTGAACAAACTTTGCTTCTTTTGATCCTGTAAACAAACGTTGGTTTTCACGAGACTCACCAGCGCATGCGCAAAGCTGACCTCATACGTCATGCTCCCGGAGCTGCTTCTGTGTACAACTGTTGGAGCAAGCTAGATTAAAGTAATTATTACATTTTGAATATGGATATTATTCTTACAAAAATGCATCGAGTCGCTACAGGAGGCCTTTGTTCACCCCCCGGAGCCGTGTGAGACACTTTATTTTATGGAATGGCGCTTATTAATTTACGTCTTTTGGACTGAAGCAATGCAACACCGGCTGAGTGTAATGATAGAGCCTGAAAGATCAAAGACAGTTTTTAATATAACTCAGACTGGATTCATCTGAAAGAAGAAAGTCATATACACCTAGGATGCCTCGGGGGTGAGTAAAATGCAGACTAATTTTCATTTTTGGGTGAACTAACCCTTTAACAACATGCTAATCATGCTTACAACATGCTAGTAACTTGCTAATCACGTAAAAAAGATAACTCCATGCTAGTAACATGCTAATCATGCTAGAATCATGCTAGTTACTTGCTAATCATGCTAATAACATGCTAATCATGTTAGAATCATGCTAGTTACTTGCTAATCATGCTAATAACATGCTAATCATGTTAGAAACATGCTAGTAACTTGGGAATCATGCTGTAAACATGCTAATAACATGCTAATATGTGCTAGCAACAAACTAGTAACATGCTAATTATGCTAGAATCATGCTAGTAACATGCTAATGCTGGAAACATGCTAATAACATGCTAATATGTGCTTGAAACAAACTAGTAACATGCTAATTATGCTAGCAATATATTAATATTTTTATTTATTTTTATTATTATTGTTGTTATTTATATTAATTAGATGTTGTTTTTTGCTATTATTTTGTTTATATTATTGTTTGTTTTTAATTTTGTAATATTTATTATTCTGTATAATTTATATTTTTTTAGTGCTGTCAAATGATTAACCACATCCAAAATAAAAGTTTGTTTACATAATATATGTTTGTGCACTGTGTATATTATGTATATATAAAGACACACACATGCATGTATATATTTAACAACAATATGTTACATTTATATATTAAATATATTGAATGAATATAAATATATACATGTAAATAATTTCTAAATATATGCTGTGTGTGTATTTATATATACATAATAAATATACACAGCATGCACACATATCATGTAAACAAAAACTTTTTTTGGATGTGATTAATCACGATTAATCGTTTTACAGCACTAATATTTTTATTTATTGTGTTATATTTTTATATTATTATTTATATTGTTTAGATATTTATTTGTTATATATTATGTTATTTTGTTTATACTATTGCTTGTATTTTTCTTTTTTTTATTATTATGCTATTTTTTTATTTACTGTGTATTATTTATTATTAATTGATTGCTCTCTTATTATTTCAAACCATTTTTGTTCCACAGAAAATATAGCAGCATATGATATGATCCTCTCAAAATATACGCTCAACCATCTCAATCCTCTATTACTGTTGAATTTATGTGTTAATGTCATTTTTCAGGCTACAACTGCACCAGAACCTGCATGTCTGCTGCTAACAGATCCCATCCTGAGCTCTCATTCAGGGAACAATCACAGCTTTATACGGCAGAGAAACTTAATCTGCAAGAGCGTCGATACCAGAAACCCATCAAGGCCACGACAAAACCCTTAATGAACTTATTTGGGAAAAATCAGGGCTGCAATCTCATCCGGAGAGCCACGCAGGGCCCGATGGGAAGGCCTCGCAAAGCGGCTTTAGCGTGTTTTGGAAGAGGAGGGAAGGTAATAATCTCTCCAGACTGACAGGAGCTTCTCCTTTTCTCCGTTCTTTCTCTTTCTCGGCGGCTGTGGGAGTTTGTCTCCTCTCCGCGACCCTTCAGGCTGGCATTTTCCTAATGCACTATCAGTTTCAACAAGCGGAAATAAAGTTTCAAGCATCTCGGGGCATCCGTCTGTCTTGCTCGCTCGAGTTTTCCTAACCAGCTTACGTCGAGCCGGAGAAGGTGCGAAGGTTTTGGGTTTCAACTGCTAGCTCACCTGGAAGCGAGTCTCCTTCGTAAATAAGCAGATTTGTCATCTCGGCATTCAATGGGAGCCTATGGTAATCTGAAAATGCCAGACGCATTCGGATTACATCTCTCGCGAGATGAGAGTGAAAAGGAATCGTTATAGATGCCACTTTCTAACCATGATAATGTGACACGACAAAATGCAGAAGTAGGCCTCAAAGTTGTACCGAGTTCCTGCGTCTCAAACAGGCTCTATTTACTCTCTGCATACAAAGTGAGAGGAGTTATATATTATTATATATAGATTATATATAATTATTTTTTTACTCTTATATTTTTATTATTTATTATTATTTATTTTTTAATTATATAATCATTTTAAATTTATATAACAATTTATTGTTAGTATTATTTATATTATTTAAACAGTTTTACAGTATATTGTTTATTATTTTGATTACTATTTGTGTTATTATTTGATATGTTTATAATTATTTTCATTTTATGTAATTCCGTTATTTATTTTCTTATTATTATTTATATTGAGTAATTAGTTATTATCTCATGTAATTGTTGTTATTTTATTATTATTTTGTTATTTTGTAATACTTATTTAGTTTATTTGTATTATATATATTATATTTATATATATATTTATCTATTATATCTATAGTATATATATTATATATATATATATATTATATTAGTCTATATATAATTTATATATATTATTATTTTAAACCATTACTTTTATTATTTATATAATTACTTGTGTTTAATATTATTTATTTATTTTATATTTTACTATTATTTTATAATATTTTATAATTATTGTATTATTTAGATATTTATTTTATATTATATATTGTTATTTATTTTTTCCTCTTATTTATATTATTTATTTTATATTGTTTATTCTTCTTTTGTATTTTTTTATGTATTTATAGAATTCTTATTTTAAATAATTAATATTTTTATTTATTATATATATTATCGTTTTGTTCAACATTTCAGTTCTTGAATTGGCTTTATTGTGGCCTTTGTACTGATCTATATTTTATTTTATTTTTTTTATTTTTATTTTTATTTTTTTTATCCTGGATTAGTAATTTACTCTCGTTTGCACTGGAAAAATAACCCAGAATCAGGGCTAAGTGTGAAATGTTAACCAAAACTGGCTTTAACCTGGGTTAAAAAGAAAACATTAACCCAGGGTTAAGTGTAACCAGTTATAAGTCATAAGATAAATGAGTAATATAAAATTAATAGTTATCTAAATAATATAAATATAAATTAAGTTTAAACTATTATATAAATAAATTCTTTAAAGTATAAATTATTACATAAAATAGATAATATAAAATAATATAAATAATAGTAAAAAACAAATCTTAATATAAATAATATAAAGTATAAATAATGAAAATAACATTATTTAACAGCATCAGTGACTATATATTTACCCAGTAACTGCCTAGGTGCGTACAAGTCCTCATTACCTCACATCTCGTTACCGATGCAGTAAAATAATGTTGTTTTCATTGTCTTTTCACCTCGTGTGAGTGTTGTAACTGTTAACATGACAGACTAAAACAGCATTAGCATTAGTGCTATCAGCTTCGATCATGCTCCGCCGCCTTTATCAATCACGCTCCACATGGATGCGTTGAATTTCCCAGCGTCAGGCGGACATTGTGCGGCGAGCTGATCACACCACAAAAGAGCGAGGAGTGACAGCTGAAATTAATTTCTAAATAATCTCTTAGATCAGCATGTCACATCAGAAATGTAAATTGAGACTCTCCTTACTACAATCCATGCATAAAACCAGCATAAAACGGCATGAAGTGTTGAATAAGGAACTAGTATTATTCAAATGTGGCATTAGTCACGGTCAGTACCTTCAGCATCCGGGAAATAAACTGGTTTCCGGTTGAACGGAGTCCAGTCAAGATACTGGATGCAAAAAGTGCTTTGATACGCTGGTCAGTTTTCTGGGTGCATCAGAATTGTCTGGACGCTGCAAACGTAGATCCAAATGTATATGAAGAACAAAAGAAGACTATTTTTTTTTTAAGATAACTAAACTATACTATAATAGTTTTCACCTTTATTTTGGATTAGTTTTATTTTTATACTTTTCATTTTTATTTTAGTTAACGTTTTAGAAATTTTGCTGTCATTTTTATTAGTTTTTGTGTTTTTTAAATGTCTGTATTGTTTTTGTTTATTATTTTTTGTTTTAATAATTTTAGTTTGTCAGTTTAGATTGAAATGTATATGAAGTAAATGTAAATAAAATTTAAATTGTAAATAAAACTAAGATATTAAACTAAACTTTTGTAGTTTTACTATTATTTTCAGTTATTTTTATTTTTATGTTAACTATTCATTCTAAATTTAGTTAATGTTTTAGCAATTTTGTTTTGTTTTGTCATTTTTAATAGTTTCTTATTTCTTTCTTTTATTTAGTTATTTTAGTTTGTCAAGTGAAACTAAATACAAATAGAAATGTTGGCTTTGGCAGCTGAAATAAAATAATATTTTATATTTGATTTGATTTCAGCTATGATTTATTTTATTTCACTAGAGTTATTTTAGAATCATTGAGATACTTTTATGGTTTTCAATTATTTTGCATTTATTTTTATTTTTTTTTATTTCATTTTAATTGTAAAGGTTTAGTAATTGTGTTGTTTTGTCATTTTTATTAGTTTTTCTATATTATGTCTAATGTTTTGTAATATATTTTCATTTTACTTTGTTTTTAGTTATTTTAGTTCAAGGTCAGCTAAATAAAACTAGAAATGTTGCTTTTATCTTGCGACTTTTTATCTCAAAGTACTTTTTTAAAATATATATTTGAGATATAAGCACAGAATTATTAGTCTTTTTTCTTGCCATTCCAAGTTTATTTGAACAGTTTATATTTTACAATTTTTACTTTTGTGTTTTCGAGTTTAAGGCTGCATCTCATTGCTAGTTTTACTTGATCTTAGTGTACTGTGTTTGGCACTATAGATCATGACATACTCATAGATCGATAACAAACCTATACGGGTATTCAAGGGCAGGCTTTAAGATGGTTTAGATCCTACCTGTCCGATCGCTACCACTTTAATTTAAACGGGGAGTCATCTCAATTATCACCAGTAAAGTATGGAGTGCCACAAGGATCTGTCCTAGGTCCTCTGCTTTTTTCAATATATGTTACAATTACAATTATGTTGCCCCTTGGTAATATCATTAGAAAATACGGGATTAGTTTCCACTGTTATGCTGATGATACTCAACTATATATCTCAACAAGACCAGATTTAACTTCTAAACTATCTAAGCTAACAGAGTGTGTTAAAAATGTAAAAGATTGGATGACCAATAATTTTCTCCTATTAAATTCAGGAAAGGCAGAGATATTGCTAATTGGACCAAAAATCATTACACAGAATCTCATAGATTACAATTTGCAACTAGACGGATGTACTGTTACTTCCTCTACTGTCAAAAATCTGGGTGTTATATTAGACAGCAACTTGTCTTTTGAAAATCATACAGTATTTCTCATGGTACAAAAACAGCATTCTTCCATCTTAGAAACATTGCCAAGCTACGAAACATGTTACCTGTTCCTGATGCAGAAAAGGCCAGTTCATGCATTCATGATCTCTAGACTGGACTATTGTAATGCACTGCTAGCTGGTTGTCCTGCATCTTCAATAAACAAGCTACAGGTAGTCATTACCAGGTCAAGAATATATGATCATATTACCCCAATTTTTAACTCTGGACTTTTGGTAGTACCTAGGATAGCAAAGTCCACTAAAGGAGGTAGAGCTTTTTCACATTTGGCTCCCAAACTCTGAAATAGCTTTCCTGATAACATCCGGGGTTCAGACACACTCTCTCTGTTTAAATCTAAGACTCATCTCTTTGGCCAAGCATTCAAATAATGCATTTCATAATCTTGGACTGTAGTTATATCTGATCAAATGCACATTATTATTCTTTAGCTTGGGTTAAACATATCAATTTTGCTTGGCTGGAACAGCAGCTACGCTAACTATGTCTCTTTGTTTCTCTGTTTCTGCCACAGGATTGACATCCCGTGGTAACTAGGATTTACACAAGCTCCAGTCTGGATCCAGCCCTTACAAAGGGATCATCGTCTGTTTGATTCCGTCTTTAATTGATTTTTTCCGTACATTTCTGCCATGTGTACATTTACTGACAGTCTACTATTAATTTTGTAGAAACATATTTTGTACAGCTGCTTTGCAACGATTTGTATTGTGAAAAGTGCTATACAAATAAACATGAATTGAATATATACATACATATATATATATATATATATATATATATATATATATATATATATAATCTGAAACTGAAAATATATATATATAAAATCTGAAAATGTAAGGATATTACATTAATATTAATGTTAAAAGAAAAATATGGTAACACTTTATTTTAAGATGTCCTTTTTATGCATTATTATGAATAATTGCAAGTAACCCTAATCCTAAGCCTAACCATATAGTAAGTACAGTACATGTCGTTAATTAATATTACTCAGCAAATGTAGAATCCTATGTAACAAGTACACCTTTAATTAAAGTGTAAGTGTAATCTTTATTTTATACAATTCTAAAAAAAATTACAATTAATGAATATTTTATTAATACAAATTAATAATAAAATTATCAAAATATAATAAAAATATTTTAGTTTTTATTTTGTAATATATAATAAAACATGATACATTTTACATTTTTTTATATACCGTTCTTATATATAGTATAGAGATGATCTCAGTGCACATAGATTTCTGTTTTCTATCCTTTAAGGCATGAAGTCAAGACTTTTTATTTATCAGCACATCGGTAGTAAAGTGTATGCAAACACACACCAATGCAAATGAAGGCAAATACATTCACTTCAAAGCTCTTAATTACATTATATGTATTCCATGAATCATAAATTGTATGTTCCAAAGGGGTTTAGTGGCAAAATAATAGCTTTCTTTAATAATTGATTTTCTGAGCACATATCAAATGGAAAATAACGACGTTACAGTGACACACATATTGATTGGAGTCAAAGGTTACAAGAAATATCAAGAATTCATTAATTTCTGTAAAAACGCCTGGCAACCGCAGCATATAATAATATGTAAGTGAGAGAAATGGTAATCATTTTTGTATAATCTTATTTTTCTCTTTTCTATGTGCAGCAGTGACAGATAAAAACCCCTCTTGAGTCACAGACGCTGCTTTAATAGTGCCGTATTTCAATATGCGGATGCCATCATCAGTTAGCTGTCATATTTCACCTAAAAATGAAAGTTTTGTCATTATTTATGCAGCCTTTTGTTGTTGGACAGGGACTAGTGAGTCTGAGTTTGACTGCTTAGTAACTACACTATACTGTATGCAAAAGTTACTCTTTTTATATTAAAACTTAATCTTTTATTTGTATATATTCACACAACAAAATAATACAAATGAAATATAATAAAATATAAATTATATATAAATACAATTATATAAAATACAATATTAAATATAAAATTGAAAGAAAATGTATAAAATGTAAATCAGTAACAGTGAACAAAATGTATTATACTGAATAATGAAAATACATTTAAAATAAAATGTTTTATATACACACACACACACACACACACATATATATATATATATATATATATATATATATATATATATATATATATATATATTAAAGTAAAATATGAATAATAAAAAAACGATATATATTTAAATATGTTTATTTTTATTGTAAGAATGTTGAAGAATAACATTCTCCAGGTTTCTTGTAACTCGTTGCTGCTCTTAATTCCGTTCACATTTCTGTACAACTGTATCATAGAACACCTCTAAGTTGTTCTGAAAATGAGGCTTCTGTTCTTTTATCATCATTTATAAAGTCTATTGTTGTTTGCTCATAATGAATCACTGACCTGAGTAAAAAGGGCCAAGAATTCATTTATTTGCATTAATGATTTTGCATCTTTCTATTGTAGCTCTGACCCGATCCATCCTTCTGAAGGAGGAGCAGGAAGATGCTCCAGACCCCGCTGGCATTTCTGCCTTTGTTTTAAGTGTCGTGATCTCACAGCGCTGAGGAATATGCAGCGTTTAAACCAAACCTCGGCCTCAGAAACCCTTCACCTCTATGCTAATCAGCCAGAGCTCTTCAATAGCTCATCTGCATTACATCCTCTGCTTTTTTCTAGCTCAAGAAGAGACTTGTTTCATTTAAAAAAAAACTACAGATGGACTCCTGATGACACTCAACATGAAAATCTAATAACTGGTTAGCTGTAAGTTTCCTTATCATACAGTGAAAAACTGATACGGCATTTTACAAGAGGATAATTTTATTGTAATATTTTTAGATTAAAATATATATATAATTGATTTTAAAAGTTATTTTATTATTGATATGACAAAATTGTTTTTATCATATTTTTTATTTTAATATATCTATTAAATTTTCTATTTTAATATATTTTATTCTTTTTTATTTTAATATTTATTCCATTTGTTTTTATTTTTACTGTACTATTATGTACTATTATTTACTCCATATGTGTTTGTATATATATATATATATATATATATATATATATATATATATATATATATATATATATATATATATATATATATATATATATATATATATATATATATATATATATATATATATACACATACATACAGTGGGTACGGAAAGTATTCAGACCCCCTTAAGTTTTTCACTCTTTGTTATATTGCAGCCATTTGCTAAAATCATTTAAGTTCATTGTTTTTCCTTCATTAATGTACACACAGCACCCCATATTGACATTTTTGAAAAAGAAAAGAAAAACTGAAAAACACATGGTCCTAAGTATTCAGACCCTTTGCTGTGACACTCATATATTTAACTCAGGTGCTGTCCATTTCTTCTGATCATCCTTGAGATGGTTCTACACCTTCATTTGAGTCCAGCTGTGTTTGATTATACTGATTGGACTTGATTTGGAAAGCCACACACCTGTCTATATAAGACCTTACAGCTCACAGTGCGTGTCAGAGCAAATGAGAATCATGAGGTCAAAGGAACTGCCTGAAGAGCTGAGACAGAATTGTGGCAAGGCACAGATCTGGCCAAGGTTACAAAAAAAATTCTGCAGCCCTCCACCAGTCGGGGCTTTATGGCAGAGTGGCCCGACGGAAGCCTCTCCTCAGTGCAAGACACATGAAAAAACACCTGAAAGACTCCAAGATGGTGAGAAATAAGATTCTCTGTTCTGATGAGACCAAGATAGAACTTTTTGGCCTTAATTCTAAGTGGTATGTGTGGAGGAGGAAAACCAGGCACTGCTCATCACGTGTCCAAATACAGTCCCAACAGTGAAGCATGGTGGCGGCAGCATCACGCTGTGGGGGTGTTTTTCAGCTGCAGGGACAGGACGACTGGTTGCAATCGAGGGAAAGATGAATGCGGCCAAATACAGGGATATCCTGGACGAAAACCTTCTCCAGAGTGCTCAGGACCTCAGACTGGGCCAAAGGTTCACCTTCCAACAAGACAATGACCCTAAGCACACAGCTAAAATAAAGAAGGAGTGGCTTCACAACAACTCTGTGACTGTTCTTGAATGGCCAGCCAGACCCCTGACATAAACCCAATTGAGCATCTCTGGAGAGACCTGAAAATGGCTGTCCACCAACGTTTACCATCCAACCTGACAGAAGTGAAGAGGATCTGCAACGAGGAATGGCAGAGGATCCCCAAATCCAGGTGTGAAAAGCTTGTTGCATCTTTCCCAAAAAGACTCATGGCTGTATTAGATCAAAAGGGTGCTTCTACTAAATACTGAGCAAAGTGTCTGATTACTTAGGACCCTTTGCTGATTACTTAGGACCATGTGATATTTCAGTTTTTCTTTTTTAATAAATGTGCAAAAATGTCAACAATTCTGTCAATATGGGGTGCTGTGTGTACATTAATGAGGAAAAAAATTAACTTGAATGATTTTAGCAAATGGCTGCAATATAACAAAGAGTGAAAAATGTAAGGGGGTTTGAATACTTTCCGTACCCACTGTATGTATAGGTATATATATATATATATATATATATATATATATATATATATATATATATATATATATATATATATATATATATATATATATATATATATATATATATATATATATATATATATATATATATGTGTGGTGTGTGTGTATATATATATATATATATATATATATTATATATAGATATATAGTATATATATATATATGTGTGTGTATACATATATATATGTGTATATATATATATATATAAATATATATTATATATATATATACTGTATAAAGTACAGTAATTTTACTAGTTTTCTTATTGTATTTTATTGTGTGTGTGTGTGTGTGTGTGTGTGCATTTTTATATTTTTTATTTAAATATAAATAAATATCTAAAATATTTTATTTGTTTAATATTTCAAATAATAATGAAATAATAAAATGTAATAAAACAATAAAATATATATATAATATATATATATATATATATATATATATATATATATATATATATATATATATATATATATATATATATATATATATATATATATTATAAATTGAAATATAAATAAATATAAAATATATATGCATTATTTAAAAATATTATTCATTATTAAATAATATTATTCCTTATTATATTTTTTCTGTGTGTGTTTATTTTGTAATATATATTGCACTGATATTATTAAACAAATGTATGTAATTTTATTTAACAGGACTTTTTTTGAGTGACAAATCATGAAGCTGTAGTTTTCCCACCAAAATGATGTCACTTCCTGGAGGATTATTGTGATTCCAAGAAAGTGAGTTGAATATTTTATTCAGTATATGAATGCATCTTTGATGTGACAGTGTACAGTAGGAGCGAGCGGCTTTCTTACACTAAAGAGTGTGTTCAGTTACTCTAACTTACAAGAGCTCTTTAGATCACATTATGAGCCGATCAAAACCACACTTCACTACAATCACACAGTGACTCAACATTTTAAGGACAAAACAGCAGCACAGAGTCACGTGGATTGAGACGTCCTGATGGCTGAATATTCTGGAGCTTTAGAATAAATTAAGAGAGGTTTTTATCCTAAAAATGACAGACAGTCTTTCAGGAAGTGTAAGAAGAGGAAGGTCGAGGTTAGCAGAAATGAAAATGTAGGATTTAACTCAGCTCTTTAATTGCAGACGTTATCGTGGTGATTCATGTCCACTCACTTCATGTCATCAGATAAAGACTGTTAATTCATAACCTCTATGAATGTTCAATCAATGACACATGAAGACTATTCACAATATTTCATTTAGATAGACTGAAATCCATCTCAGCGCTTAAACAATTAGCTAACGATTGGTTAAATTAAAGAGACGCAAATTAGACTCGTGGGATAAAGAATCAAAGGCCCTTTGATAGAAGACATAGAGAGGAATAATGCTGAATATCACTGATAAATCAAACTTTCAAACAATGATATATTCCACACTGTTTTTGGATAAAAATTATACTATTAAGTATATATATATATATATATATATATATATATATATATATATATATATATATATATATATATATATATATATATATATATGTATGTGTATATGTATATGTATATGTATATGTATGTATATATTTATATGTATTATGTATGTATTATATGTATTATATATGTATTATATATGTATATATTTATATATATATATATATATATATATATATATATATATATATATATATATATATATATATATATATATATATATATATATATATATATATATATATATATATATATATATATATATATATATACTTAATAGTATAATATTGTTAATAATAATTATTATTATAAAAAATGAGTGTCCAAACCATTGTCTGCCAGTTTATAATTTGATTACAGTAATCAAAATAAAATAAAACTAATAAAATGCAAATAAAATTACAATTAAAAATTTGTTTAAATTAAACATTTATGTTACCACTAAAATAAAATGTAACACTAAACTGTAATGAAATAAAATTTCAATTGCATTGCTCTTATAAGATAAATAGAATACATATATACATGTATATATGTATACTGTTTTACTTATAAAAGCGATGCAATTGAAATTGATTGGTTAATGAAAAAACATCCTTGAAAAAACATGTATGGTCAAATAAAACAGAGATTATCATGGGTTCGTTTCCAAGGAAATGCTTGCATGCTGAATTTAAACCTTGAATCGCTTTGGATAAAAACATCCTGCCAAATGCATAAATGCAAACGAATCATGATAATACCAGGAGCATGAATTAAGAAAATAAATAATCAATGTTGATCAGTGTCTCCTGAGAACCAAAATCTCAGATTTGCCAAATGAACTCAAACATTTCTCATCAAATTTCCTAAATCTTTAAGCTCTGTATTCCTACCGTGCGTCAACAATTGTCTCATTTTCGTCTATTTTTATGTCTCCTCAGGAATCCACATCTGAGACAAAGTAGATAATGAAACATAACCGAGACCTTCGCTCCGAGCAATACGCCGTTCCTCTGGGAAGCAGCAACAATCGCTATCAATACGACACACAAACATGCCAATTAACATGAATTTTCCTAACTGGTTTGGACATCAAAGACTCGATACTATCACTGGGACAAAATAAAGCACTTAGGGTCAAGCGGTGATTCAAATTGTCTTTTTTCCCTTCAATGGCTCGCTATCGCATGCCTCCAGTAGCTTTCTTTTCTTACAGAGGAGCAATTAGAGATAATGCTTTATTTAAACTGTGTATATACAAAGCTTTTATCCTCTTGTTAATGTGGTGGCCCTAAAGAGGGGCGTTTGGACGGCTGAATGTCAGGTCGAGGCGAGGAGGGGTCGAATTAGAGCTTATCGCAGTCATCTGCGTGTAGCACGGGAGGGTTTGGCCCGATCCTGAGCAGATAACGAGGGAAGAAGGCCGTATGGAGCACATCAAATGGGACGCTGGCGACTGGTGGACCCAGAGGACTGGAGAAGCCCAGCCGTCCCACCCAAAATGAGTGTTTGTACTCACATGACCCGGCGAGAGATCGCTTCACAACAAACAAACACACGCTTTGTCTGAAGGAGAATAGGTTTAGATGGAAAAGTGCTGCTGCTGTGAAGAGTAAACCATACTGATGCATCTCAGTCTGTAACACTGACAGGACAGAATGACAAATCAAAGCCCTGGGTTTGAACAATTCACAGCTTTTATTAAATATAACATCATTAGAATCTTTAGATTGCACTATTATTAAAGAAATACAAAAAAAAAAAAAGTTTTATAGTGCTTCAAAATATAAAAACTTGCCCCACCCCTTTCTTTTTCAAATGAAGTCACCAACCAATCTGGTTATTTTTCAACATTCCAGTAAGTAACGCCCACTTTTCATTAACCAATCAATTAAAATAATATAAACAAACATGAATATATATAATACACGTACAGCCCCCGGTTCTTAATGTATGTTTTATCTTCTGGAGCATCAGTGAGCGTTTGAACCTTCTGTAATAGTTGCATACGAGTCCCTCAGTTGTCCTCCGTGTGAAAAGATGCATCTCAAAATCATACAGTCATTGTTGGAAAGGGTTTGAATACACAAAAATGCAGCAAAATCAAGAATTTGTGGGAGCTGAAGGATTTTTCTGAAGAACAGCAGGAAGTTTAACTGTTCAGGACAAACAAGAGACTCATGAACAACTATCACTAAACACAAACACACAGCTGTGGATCATTCAGCTAACAACACAGTATTAAGAATCGGGGATGAAATATTTTGAACGGGGTCATTTTTATAAATTCACCTATTATTTTCTGTTGTGGACTATATGTAAATATCTTTTATGTGAAATATCTTATTCAGGTCAGTACCTACTGACTTAAAACTATTTTTAGCTGGTGAAAACACTAGTGTTCTAATAATTTTGGCCACCACTGTATGCATATGTATATGTGAGTGTGTATGTATATATATATATATATAAAAAACAAAGTGTGTGTGTGCGTGTGTGTTTGTGTATTAGACACATGCGTATAGACACACATACATATGTTTTTATATTTAATTGCTTAATTAATTATGTTAAAGTGGGGAGTAGTTTATTTTTATAGGATTTTATTTTGCCATTTTAACTTTCCTAATTTCTATTTTGCCCAGAAATACATTGGATTGTAGATACAAAGTAGCTTTTCATAATGATTTTGTTTCCTCTGTTTAATCTCACAGCTGAAGCATCTCATTTGTGATTGCTCCGGTCATCAAACATCAACATTTCCCCAGGATTTCTGCTGCTGCCACTTGTGTGATTGTGCTTCTGGTGGGAAAGGTGGAAACAATACAAAAGCCTGTCTTTGTGGGGAAGTCTCTGGTGAATTGTCCTTAAAGCTGAAGCGTTTGGCAGTACAGAATGAGACGCGGGGGTCAAACCCAATAACCAGCTCAGTCCCCTCTTTGTTCAAAGCAGCGACCCCATCCTTTTTTAGTTGTGTTTGTGGCCTTTATTTTGGGCTCTAAACACCCAGATGCCAGAGCTTTTCTTTCAGGGAATAACTATGGACATCCCTGTCTTTTTCCCCCCTCTTTTCACTTCATGAAGCCACAGTCAATGTGTCATTGTGTTTGCTCAGAAGGACCTGACATACACTTTGGTGGTCTTGGTCACTGTCTACATTGGTGGCTGGAGTAGTCCGTGGATTACGCTTTTGTGCGTTGTGAAAAGGTAAGAGAAGTCACTTATTTGAGCTCAGTGAAGCTGCTCAGTATAGAAATAAGAGACAGGCTTTTGAAATGGCCCTTTCCGATAAATCACAAGCATCCTCTCGCAGAGATCGCCTGATACACGCACACAAACACATGCAAACTTCACATGCATTCACAGAGAGTGTACTAGAAACAAACTAAGCACGATGACTTATCACCAGCCACAGCAGGGCATTTCATAATTGTTGTGATGTGTGCTGCCCCCTGTAGGCCATCCACTTCACATTTGTGCACAGCAAAGACAAATCAGAACTCTCTCAACTAAACACTAATGAATTTAAAAGGGCAGGAAATAGAGCCTTTGGTTTTTAATCATTTATTTAGAAAGTCTCTCAGAACAACTCTAAAGTAATTATAAAACATGATTTGAAAGGCAGTGCACGTTATACATTGAAACTGATAATGGCATGTTTGTCTGGACATCAGGTTCATTTCTTAATTGTTTCTCTTAGAAAGCAATGAGAGTCAGTTGAGAAATGAATCCTGATCAAAATATCAAAATATCCTATATATCTTGCATACTGTAGGTCTCCATGTGAGGTTGCTGTACATCAGACTTATACTCTTATTGTTTGACAGTAATTCATTTATGTTTGTCTGTTTACTACCGATCAAAAGTTTGGAATAATTATGATATTTATTATTTATGTTTTTGAAGGAAGTCTCATCTGCTCACAAGGCTGCATTTTTTTTTTTTTGATCTACAGTAAAGTAAAAACAGGAAAATTGTTACAATTGAATTATAAAATTAATACAATTTAAAATAGCTGTTTTCAGTGTGAATATATTATAATATGTAATTTATTTCCGTGACCAAAGCTGAATTTTCAGCATCAATACTCCAGTCTTTAGTGTCACATGATCCTTCAGAAATCATTCTAATATGCTGGTTTACTGCTCAAGAAACATTTCTGATTATTAGCAATTGTGCTGCTTCATATTTTTGTGGAAAATACCAAATTATTATTATTTTTTTTTTTTAATTAGTCGTCACCTTTATTTATGTCAAAGCAGCTTTACAGTATTAAATGGGAAAGTAGTGTGTCAATAATGCAAAATGACAATAGTAAACACTCAATTTCAGTTAACATCAGTTCATCATTGTATTCAGTGATGTCATCATCCAGCTCAGTTTAAATAGTATCTGTGCAATCAAGTCAACGATATTGCTGGAAAATAAGTGTGCCCAACTAAGCAAGCTAGAGGCGACAGTGGCAAGGAACCAAAGCTCCATCGGTGACAGAATGGAGAAAAAATCTTGGGAGAAACCTGACTGCAGCAAAGTCAGATTGTGCAGAGGACTCATCTGGGTTAATGTAGCCTTGGTGAGCATGAGATCATTCTTTTCTTCTTAGTATGTAACGGTGGGCAGTGGCTTCTGATGGCTTAGCTCATGAATATTAATTTGGTTATCCACTGACATTTTGACATCAGTGATCTATTTATGTATTTATTTATTTTGTAATTGCAGGTCAACACTGATTTTTTTCCCACTGAAGCATCCTGAAGGTGAGTATGTTTAATTTTGTTTTGTTTTGTTTTCTTCAATGAACAATGGTCAGAAATTAACTTTTCCATTAAGGAACCATATTTGGTACTACAAGAGCTTTTCCTGTATCTTTATACAGACAGTTTTTACAAATACTTCATTAAATGTGTCTGTGTTGTTGTTTTAATGTTAAATATTTAATTGCAATTCAGTCAGATTGTCAGGATACTGTAGTCTGTTACCACTAAAACATGATCATCATCATCAACGAAAACCATCTTTACATGCAGAGGTGGCACTGAAGCTGTTCATTTACACTCACAGACTGTTTAATCCTGCTCAAAGTTGGCATACATGTATTTACACAACAGTTGTGTCATTTGATAAGATTTTTAATAATAGTAAAAAGCCTACATAAAGTCAATATAAATGATACAATTAAAAAAAAATCACTTCATTGCATTCATGTGCTTAACAGATATGTGTGTGATTGGTCATAACTCAACAGTAAAAAAAACAATGCATAAAAGGACATCAGTGATGAAACGTGAGCAGGTATAAATGGAATACTGCATTCAACATGTTTTATTTATTTTCCCGTTTCACCTTAATTGCATCGTATTTGTTTGTGGTGGGCATTCTGTTCATTTTGGGGCCATTTTTGCCCCAAGCCACTACTAATTTTCAATTTTGGTGTACTATTTTAAAAACATTTTGATTAAAGCAACAGTTTTCATTTTTCCCTTTATATTTACTCCATCCCTGCTGAAGACATTTTCATAAAGTGGTGGAGACAGAAACATGTCCTCACTGTAATGACGTCTCTGTATTGAAGCATAAAGCTTCTGTCAGGTAACAATGATCAGGTGCATCAAAGTTTCAGAGTGAATCCGCTCTGATGTGTTTGCAGCCTGAAGGAAGGCCATTCTTTCCTCTTTACTCTGTTTGAGTGTTAATGACGGCTGACAGAGGAACCTGAGACTCCGTCTTGATCCGGTTACCGCTCCCCAAAAACACCCACAATGATGCTGGCCTGTTTTATTATCTCTTTGATTTTATTGCACTAATATTTTTTTTCTCTTATTTTTCAGCCACTTTTCATTGATTCTTTCATTTTCCAAATGAACAAATCAAATCCCTCCCAAATTCATTGCAATTCATGCATTTGCATTGAGCAAGTCTTAGGCCTTAAATTAACATATTGACAGTTTTTCTGAGTAACCTTCTGATTAACTTTGTTAATGCATGAAAGAAATTTCTTGTTTTTCAGCACAAATGTCTAAACATTCGTAAATCAAGAGTCATTTACTAAAAGCAAAATGATATAATATAATATATATTTATTTTGGCTCACTGTTATTTTAGTATCATTGAGAAACTGTTATAGATTTTATTAATATTTTGAATCAGTTTTTATTTTTGTATTTTCTATTTTATTTTATTTATTTTAAGTTAAAAGTTTTTTTTATTTTTTTTTGTGGTTTTTTTTTTTTTTTTGTTATAGTTTTAATGTGTTTTAATGATGAGTGTTTTTGTTTTGGAATAGTTGATGTAGTTTTTTTTATTTTTTTTTTTTTTTTTTATTGATTTATTTTATTTCAAGCAATAAAATATCTATTAATGGTTTTAATTTTAGTCTTAGCTGAAAAATGTATCAATATTAAATGAGTTTTAACTTAAAACAAGAAAAAGTTGGCCAGTGAGGTCAGAAAAATAGACTTAATTCTAAGGGAAAACCAAATTATTTTTCTGACCTCATTAGCAGATTTTCTTGTTTTAAGCAAAAATTCACTTAAAATCTTCATTTTGCTTTTCACGTAAAAGTATCTTGATTTCAGAATGGTTAAATGTTTTTAATAAAAAAGACAAAAATAACAAGTAAAAAATAGATGCTGCCCAAAAGTAGGGCTGCTTTAATGTAGTATTTTCCTAATTATATGGTTAGGCACACTATTAGCACACTTAATAGGATATAAGAGGTCCAAAGCCCATCAAGGGCCAAGGGACCACACAGGGGGCCCATCCATTGACACAGCCCTGCTATTATCTTCACACATCCCAATGCATAGTCTGTGACAGTGGAAGCAACCTAGGATTTAAAGGTCAGGCCGGCACAAAGGAGGAGCTCTCTGCATTGGTCGAGATGCTTTATTTGACCTTGCGGTTCTGCCAGAAAGGATGCAGGCGAAATCTTTCAATACACTACGTGACTGCTGAATACAAGCCTGGAAAACACAATATTGTGGAGGTGCAGGGTCGCTCTGCTTAAAGGAATCCCCCGCCGGCTGTGGGACAAGGCGAACGCGTCGCACGGCGAGGTGCAAACACGTCATTGGAAGGGCCCAGATAAGGATACAATTCCCCACATTGAGAGGGCCTCTCCGTCGCATCGGACGAAGCAGTTACGGCCTTTGTTAATGAAGTTTCATTTGATTCCCTCTGACAACCATTGAAACAATGAGCATTGGGAAACGGCCCTAACAATGGCCCTAACTCGCATAAAAAGCGTGAGGATCTTCCTTCCTGAAAGAGTCCGCCATAAAAGGCACCTGCAAACAAGAGTTGAAAAGGGTCAGCAAATGATGCCACTTTTGTTCGGCCGCACAAAGCGTCCATGATTTCCATTGTGACCCGAGAGCGCATTGTGCAAGAACAATGCGTCACCGTACATAGAGTACACAGGAGTAATTGGCTTTATTCGCAGGCTCTTTTGACCAGTCAGTCTGGATCAGCAAAAGCCAGATTGTTGCAAATGGGGCAAATCGTTCAACTTTATTTGAGCATCAGTGTTGAATGTTATATTGCAATATAAACATTGAGAGGTGACTGAAGCAACACAGAAAAGGTCAATATTTAATGCATGAAAGTTGTGAAATAAGCTTGAATCAAACTTGTTATTGAATAAACTTGGCTATTCTGCAATATTTTGACTGTACACTTGATTCATGGACAAATACAGGTGTCAAATAAATGTTTTCCAAAAGGTTTTAAACTTGCCATTCACTCTTAAAAATAAAGGCACAAAAGATGGTTCTCACAGTGATGCCATTTTTGGTTCCTCAGTAAATATTTCTTAAAAGAACATTTTTTTTCTTAGTGTAAGGAATGTTTTAATAATCTGAAGAGCCTTTTTCCACTTTAAAGAACTTTTTTTTTTTTTTGCATCAGAAAATCTACATTCTTTAAAATAAAGGTTCTTTAATGCATCTTTTGTTCCATGCAGAAACTTTAACATCCATGGAACTTTCCATTTAACAAAAGCTTCTTCATATCTTGCAAAACCCTTTTCGCAAAGGTGTAGCTACTCTATCAATGCAGGCATCATTTGGTCAGTCCTTTCTTTTGAATACATAGGGATTCAAAAAATGTGCTAAAAGATACTCCACGCATTCTGTTTATCATTATTTTCAGGCCCCCAAAATACTTTCCAGCATTTTTTAAAGAGTTCACAGAACTGTTCTGTGATTCAATGATTTCCTCAGAGTTTGACAGTTTTGCTATTGCAGGGGATTTTAATATTCACACAGATAATGCAGAAATCAAAACTACAAAAGAAATTATAACTGTTTAAAACACTTTTGACCTGATTCAGCATGTGAATGGACCCACACACAATCGTGGACACACCCTAGATTTACTCATCAGTAGAGTTATTAAGGGTGTAGCACTGATCACTTCTGTATTTTCTTTGATATATTGATCTCTGCTACCACTGAATCTAGATCTGTCTCTGTCAGAAGGAGATGCATTAACGAGAAAACTAGTGTGCTGTTTATGGAGGCTATATCTCTAACACCAAGCATCTCTGCAGACTCTTTTGGTCTTCTCCTAGATTGCTTTAAATCAAAAGTTAAGAATGTTATTGATGGTATTGCTCCTGTGAAAGTCAGAAAGAAGACTGGCAGACAAAAATCCCCTTGGAAAAAATCAACAGCAGTGCAGAGTATAAAAAGACAATGCAGAAAAGCTAAACCTAACAGAGCACTCAGATCATTTGGATTGCGTCAGTTAGAAATACCAAGGGTTCACACAAAAGAAGGGGAATCTGCTTTTAGCTATTAATGGTGCCCGCAGTTGGAACCAGCTTCCAGAACAGATCAGATGTGCTAAAACATTAGCCACATTTAAATCCAGACTCAAAACTCATCTGTTTAACTGTGCATTTACTGAATGAGCACTGTGCTGCGTCCGAACTGATTGCACTGTATTTTATATATAATCATTTTCTATTCTTAACTGTTTTAATTCGTCTTAAATCCATTTTTAAATCTTTTCAAAAGTTTAAACAGAAGGTTAAAGTAAGTGCTTTGAAAGTAAAGAGAATGTGGGTAAAGAAAGACAACTTTGTTGGTTAATCAGTTGAACGTAGGACCTTTGAGTTCTGTTTGTTTGGTTTATGATGGTCAAAGTAAGTATTGTTAGGTATTTTGGGAGGATTTTCCACTTAGTGGGGAAGAGGCTTAACAAAGCTTGAGAATGTTTGTTTGTGTTAAGAGCACATTACTAACAGTAGGTTTTTAAATTCCTTGTTTTTATTGTTGTGATTATTTTTTTTTATTATTATTATTATTATTATTATTTTTTTTTTTTTTTTTTTTTTTTCCATTGTTCCGTGTTTGTCAGCAAACAGTCCCAGTCCAAGAATTTCAAGATGGGACAGATAAAAGCAATAGATCTGACAGCAAACAGTAAGATTTTTCTGATTTTATATGTTAAGAGGCCGTTTACGTACTGAGTGGGCATTTTGGCTACTGCACCTAAAAACTCCTAAGCCTCAAAGAAGGAGAGCTGAATGTGGTCATGTGAACAATGACATGCTGAAGCCATGTATAATTTGAGCTCTTTAATGCCGCACAACGTTTTTGTTTCTCTTTAGTCTGGTATCTGCCGCAAACATCACTCAGGCATTGTAGAGGAGAGATTGGCTTTCATACCTGGTTTGTGCAGTTCTTTGGGTTTGGTTGATGTGCCACACCTGCTACTCAACCTCTGAATGTGTGCCAGACATTTCCCTGCTTTTGTGAAGTTAGTCATACTGGAACTGAAAACTTCTGATGGTAAACATTTAGAAGGGAGCTGAGAAGCCTCCCATTTTTGAACTGTAATTTAAAACCTGAGCGTTCTTTTTATTCACTTAGAAGTGTTTTGTAAAACTCTCGGTGTGAATAAGGATATTTATTTGTATTATTTTAAGATGTATTTTTTTGGTATTGTGACAGGACAGATCAGAATTGACAGGAATCGAAATGGGAGCGGGAGCGGAAAAGGTACGTCCTTGAGTCAGGATTCGAACTCGGGACGGGCGTAGCGCAACGGCGCTAAAATGTAATCAACATTTTCTGTTTTTAGACAACGGTTCCATCTAAAAATAAAATCCCGGACGTACACGCGTAAAGTGTGCATTAATTCCGCCAATGCGGACAGTTTTCTCCAATATTCTTACAATATTGCAATGCGTCATAAAGAAAGCAATTTTAGTCTGATAACTGAATGAATTAGTAATTAGCCAGTACTTTTTAGTTAAATAAAAGTGTGCAGTGCATCCAGCTTAGTCCGATTCCCCAACAAATGACTCTAATGACTCGGTCTTTGTAGTGACTCAAACAGACGCATCTTCCCAAACGAGTTACTGTAATGAGTCAGAGTTTTGTAATGAATCAAATGAATGCGAGAAGTCAAATTACCGAAAGAATGATTGTAATGAGTCTTTGTAGTGAATTGAATGGATGCTGCTAAACCAGTAAGCCAATTCTCGATTGTATGAGTCAGCTCTTTTTAATTAATAAGACTTATGCAGCTGTGTAGGCCGATTCCCAATCGAATGACTCTTGAGTCAAACAGCAAGTCAAATAGATGCAGAACCAACGTCCTATTCCTAAACGAATGACTCTTTGTAGTGAATCAAAGGGATGTAGCGTGAGAAGTGTAGTCCGATTCCCGAACAAACAACTCTAATGAGCCGATTCTTTGTAGTGAATCAAAGCATAACCAGTGTAGTCTGTTTCCCAAACGAATGACTCTGAGTTGGTTCTTTTAAGTGAATCAAACCCATGCAACTGAAACTTAAAAAAAAAAAAATCCAGTTATTTATTCCTTAGAAAATTGGAAATGGAGTCATTAATGCTATTTGCATGCCTGGAAAACACTTCATGTGCACTATTTCTCTGTGTCCTCTCTTTTCGTCCCTCCAGAGCAGTGACCACACCCTTGGCCCATTTCTGTGAAAGTGCAGATGGGTAATCCCACAATAATTATTTCCAGATTAGGAGAATTGGGCCACAAAGCAGGCCTAGTCAGGCATGAAATGGCCTCTCAAACACAGCAGCGGCAGCTCCAGACGACCACCTGCCTGACACTAACTCGCCTCACCTGGACCGACAGACTGAAACAGTCAAGAAAACCATGCAGTGTCTTTGGAGAAAAGGTACATTTTTTAAGAGATGAAATGCCATTCTCTGAGGACAGAGCCTGAATAAATCATTAGACTACTGTCTGTATTATTAGCATTGATCAATCCACGTCTGAGGATTGCTGTTGAATTAAATGTCTAGAATTGTGGCTATTGCACTGCATTGTTGACACTTTGTCGTTTCGTCCTCCTGACTGTTGTTTGCATGTGTGTTTTTAAGGATGACACAGCGTCACAAGTCATGATAACCATGGTTATCTTTAACTAAAACTGTAACCCAAATCATAAAATTAAAATCAAAATTGTTACTTGAAAGAAAATAATTATTTATGTATATTTTATATATATTATAAAGTGTACTATTTATTTATTCTTCATTTTTGATTAGTTTAAGTAATAAAATAACTGAAACTAACTAAACTAAATTAACTTAAAAAAATACAATCAAAAGATTACTTAAATTTTAGTTAAAATTTGTGTGGAAAAAAAAATAGAAAAATATAAATAAAATATATTGCATTTGATTTTTATATTTTATGTTTTATATATCTCTGAGCTTTTATCAAGTTTATTGTTGCATTTGCACCAAAATACTGTCGAGTTTGACTGGACAAAACCTTTAACATCATCAACAAAAAAATATATGAAATGTTTAATAAGTCTATTTAGTTTACTCTCGTAAATTTGCATGAATAATTTCATTTTATTATTTACATTTAGCGTAATTTTTCCCTGCTGTCCGTGACCCATCAGAACAAACCAATTACCCGTTTCTGGACACAATCTAGCAGGTGAGAAACGCTGCTGTATGTAATAATCCACAGCATTTGTGTCTATTAGCAGATATTGTTCTTTATTGACAGACACATGATTGCTGCTTTAGACTGCATTCACATCAAGAGTTTCTAGACATTTCCAGACCCTGCACATGAAATTCATTCAAAGTCAATGATTCATTAGCAACAAAAAGATTTGATCACTGCATCTATTCATCAGTATTGACTTGAAGTATTCAAGTAAGGTCAAACTTCAGACTGTCAGCCTTTTACATCAGAGTTAATTTTTGACATCATATGGTACATTAAATAAAAGCAATATCAGAGAAATAAAGAGTGATACAGTATCTACATTCAGTGATGAATTCACACAGTTTCTCTGTTACACAGAATAAATACTTCAGGGAGTCTTTTGTGTGAATCAAAGCTTCAAAGCACCGAGTGTCTCTCCGTTACTGATATTAATGGATTTGTCTTTTATTAACTGATATGCTCATGCTGGGTTTTTATTATATTTATCTTGTTGAAAATATGTGTATCAAACATGAGACTGTATGTATTTTTTCCAATATCTCCATTTCATTTTAATGCATTTAAGGATGTATTATCTTGAAAATAGCCATTAAATAGCAATAATCATTAAATAGAATTAAAAAAAAAAATGTAAAAAAATTATTGATAATTGTGTATATATATATATATATATATATATATATATATATATATATATATATATATATATATATATATATATATATATATATATTATTGTGTGTGTGTATATATATATATATATATATATATACACACACATAAATAAATTATTTAAAAAGTCTTTAGTTTTAGGTGTTTTAGTGCTTAAACTTTTTATTTTAGAAGGTTTTTATTTCAGTTAATGTTTATTTTATTTTAAGTAATGATTTTTTTATTTTATAATTTTTTTTCAGTTAATGTTTATTCTAATGAATTTTTTTATGGCTTAAGATAATATTTAGTGGAATATATATATATATATATATATATATATATATATATATATATATATATATATATATATATATATATGACTAAGTATTAATGTAATATATATGTGTGTGTGTGTGTGTGGCCTGCCCTACAATTATTAAAAGCTCACTGATTTCCAGGATAACAATGTTCTTGGTACCATATTTTTTATTTATTTTTTGTGCATGTATAGATTGATAGATAGATTTAGTTTTAGTAATTTTAGTACTTAAACTGAACAGAAATTAGAAATGTTTTTGTTTTACATTTTATTTTATTTCAATTAATGTTTCAGAAAATGTTTGTCTATGGTTTTAGTTTTAGTTAACGATAATAACCCTGATTCTTGTTGAAAGATTGCAATATGATGGTCATTTCAGGCTATCAGCTACAATAACATCAAGCGGTTTCTCACACTGACACCCCCAGCAGAGATTTGCACCACTTTTGTGCTTCAGCAGCGTCTCGTCAGAGACACTGAGTTGAGTCGTCCCCGTCCTGTCTGTAGATGTAGAGCAGCAGGGTTTGTTCGCTGTAGGCCGTGTGGTAAATTGTAGTTCCCTGTCCTCATCTAGATAAGGTGTGGAGCTCCGCGTGTGTTCAGGTCTGCTCTTTTAGCACAGAGGAGATCATAACGGTGAAGAACGGAGCACCTGCATCTCCGTTTACCTCTGGCTCTAATATATTCCTGAAACCTTTCTCATTGTCAAAGCTGGGCCACAGCGGTCTCTCTGTGCTCCTTTCAGGTAATTAAATTGAGGACAGAATGCTTATATCAGCAGTCCAGCATCACACTTATACAGCAAACCTCCTCAGTGCTCAATTTACACAGACGCCTGATATCATCAAGAAGCTTCAGCTGTGAGGCATCACTGCCTCCCAAAAAAATTACAGTCAGCATGTTTGCATCTGCTATTAAAAGCCTGGTTTAGCCCAAAATGAGCGTTACTGTATATCATCATTTACACATAGGTTGTCTCTTCAGATAGTTTTTTCTCATTTGAAGCATGTATGTTATATATGTTAAGACAAACTTACTCAGCAGTGTTATTTTGTAGTTTTTATTGATATTTTGCTTCAGTTTTTCTTATTGTTTTTTCCATTTTCACGTTAATTTTAAAGTTTAGTAATTTTGTTGAATTTTATATTTTTTAGTAGTTTTTGTTTAATATATATATATATATATATATATATATATAATGTGTATATATATATAAATACTATATATATATATGTGTATATATATATATATATATATATATATATATATATATATATATATATATATATATAGATATATATATATATATATAGATATATATATATATAGATATATATTTGTGCTGTCATACAATTAATCGCATTCAAAATAAAAGTTTTTGTTCACATAATATATGTGTGTGTACCGTGTATATTTATTATGTAAATACAAATACAAACACATGCATGTATATATTTAAGAAAAAATATGTAATGTTTAGATTATAAATATATTTATATATAATATAAATTATATGAATATACATATATACATGTAAATATTTTTAAAATATATGCTGTATGTGTGTGCTTTTATGTATACATAATAAATATACACAGTACACAAACATATATTATATAATCAAAAACTTTTATTTTGGATGAGATCAATCGTCTGACAGCACTAATATATATATATCAAAATCATGTTTTAAGGATGTCAAAATATTTTTACCTGAAAACAAGACAAAAAGTACAGATTAAGAAAGTTATATTTTATGTTGTATGCTCACTAAGGCTGCATTCATTTGATCAAAAATACATTAAAAAATATTACAATTTAAGATAGCTATTTTCAGTGTGAATATTTAGTAAAATATAATTTATTTCTGTGATCAAAGCTGAATTTTCAGCATCATTACTCCAGTCTTCAGTGTCACATGATCTTCAGAAACGAGAGTATAGGTTTGTGGGGACATAATGGCAGAAAACAGACTTTTAATTGTTTGATCAAAATCATTGCTAGGGACAATTTAGTAGTCGCTGGATATTGGTAGGGACATGTCCCGGGTGTCCCTACTAAATTCTACACCCTTGTTCAGAAATCATCCTAATATACTGATTTACTGCTGATTAGCCTATTATCAGCATTGGAAACAGTTGTGCTGCCTCGTATTTTTATGGATTTTTTGATTAATAGAAAGTTCAAAAGAGCAACATTTATTTGAAATATAAATATTTTGTAACATTATAAATGTCTACTGTCACTTTTGATTAATTTAATGCATTCTTGCTGAATAAAAGTAATAATTTCCTTGTAAAATCTTTCTGGCCCCGAACTTTGAATGGTAGTGCATGCACGCATGTATTTCTAAATCTATTATTATATTTCGTAATGTATAAATGAATGTATTTTTTTGTTAATTTATAAATGTATTTTTAAATTCTACAAGTATTTTTATTTTAATAATTTTAATTAATTTATTGGGGTTTTTTTATTATGCATTTTAACTTTTTTATGTATTTTTTTTATTTACATGCAGTGTTTTTCATATTTTCTTTTCTGACACTTTTAAATGAAGCATTATACCAGGGTTCTCCAACCCTGCTCCTGGAGAGCTACTGTCCTACAGATTTCAGCTCCAACCCAAATCAAACACACCTGAAGCAGCTAATCAAGGTGTTCAGGGCTGCTTGATAATTACAGACAGGTGTGTTGGAGCAGGGTTGGAACTGAAGTCTGCAGGATGGTACAGTAGCTCTCCAGGAGCAGGGTTGGAGATCCCTGCATTATACTAAATATGCAATACCATATTCTTTAGTAATCACACAGAAAATTCAATTTTAAGTATTGCACCATAAAGAAAGAAATTAGTAGGCCTATTTAATGCCGTGCATATGAACCTGCTTGTATCTAATATTAAACATCCATGAAATGACATGACATGACTTGACTGTACGTCAACCAGATCTGTCTGAAAAAACACAGACGTGTTGACAACACCATACAAAGGTTTCAGGAAAGCTTGTGGACACTTTATAGTCTGCTCAAACAATGAAGTTTTGTCATCTGAAAACACGGTCTGTGTCTCTTTCCAGAGAAACTTCAGAGACCCAGAGCGAGTGACTCATTTGTTCTCGGCAGAGCGTGACCGAACCATGCCGAGCAATGCCAAATAACCACAACCTCTGCCACTGAAAAGAGATCAGCGATAAAATAACAACAGGTCAGCATGTTAAACAGAGCAAAAACAGCAGTCATGTCACACACAATGTAAGAACAATATTAGCTTCATAACTCAAATGGAGCATGCATGCTCTTCAAACACAGCAGACAAAGCCAAGAAGGCACTCTGGCATCTGAACATGCGTGAGAGATACAGCAGCAGCAGAGCTCATACAGTGTGTGTGTACAGAGGGAGGGTGCCACATATTCCTGTGAATAAGAGTAACACATTGTGTTTGTCTGTTGCATTGGTCACGCTGCTGTTACGCTGACTGTGACAGGTAAAGATCACGTTAATGAGCGGCTCTGACCTCTATATGCATGTCACCTCAGTCCCGCATTATAAAACACACAGGTCTGACGATGATTCTGATTGGACGAGTTGTGTTCAAAGCCGTTGCAAAATGCTGATAAATTACTATCAACACAAACATGGGCCTTAGTCAGGTATTTGATGCAAATGACAATGGCTTTGAGGAATGGAATAGTTATACTTATGCTTAAGAATAATATCTAATGTTTTAAACAAGCATTAATATACACAATTTTGTTTCTTTCTCAAGTCTTTATCTTGATTTCAGGATGCTGAGAAATTTTTACTGGAAAACAAAGCAAAAATACAGATAAAGAAAATAATATTTTATGTATGTGCACTGTAAAAATCAAATCAAATAAATAAATACATATTAAAACATTTAAAAAAACAAAACACAGTGTGCAGTACAAAAAGTTAAAATACAGGTAAAACACCTGTAAAATACCAATACAGAAAATTCCTTCATTTCAGTAAAGTACATGGTGCCCTATTTTTATGGATTTTTTTAGAGATGCATCAATGGATTTTTTGAATAGGTTTCAGCTTAAATGCCTGAAATAAGGTCTGTTTTTAACACAATCTCAAGATATTTTATTATACAACATGCAGTAATACCCCTTGTGATATTTTTAAAGCTTTTACTTGTCTTGAAAAAGGTGGTTGTTAAAAAGTGGCTAAATGGGCTTACAGGAATTGTCAAGGACATTAAATGAAGAGCTTCACGGCATTTATAATCGGCCATTTACAACCAGTGCATTTATAAACATGTTTATTAGTGGAGATTATAATAATCTGACAAATCTTATTTTTTGCAATAATCCAAAAGCCAATGGAAAATAATATTTTTACATGTACACTAGCCTATGCATGTAGCCATGAATGTGTTCTGCTGTTGCTATGGTGGTAACAATGTCTTTAAAATGCAGCCTGTCATTTATCTGCATGTGCTATATTTATTTGTTTTATGTTTACTCAGACACTTTTATCCAGAGAAACTTGCATTCCATTCGAGGAAGATTTCGCTTAAATTTGATCAGTTACACTCTTAAAAATAAAGGTGCTTAAAAGGTTCTTCACAGCGATGCCATAGAAGAACCTTTTTTGCTTCCACAAAGAACCATTCATCCCAATTCAACCCATGCATCCCTTACAACTACCATATGCAATGAATTTCAAACCATAAAATCAAGCTTCGTGTAACTAGACTGTTTCAGGACGAATCGTGTTTTCTTTTCTGTATATAAAAAAGCCCATGAATTGAAGTGTTTCCCTCCTTACGGGAACGGCGAGCAGTCAGACATCGACAAACAATATACGGCGATCCAGACTTCTGTTGAAGTGCTCGTGTTTGCGTTAAAACTGGGTTAACTAAAACAAGGCCCTAATGTCACACAGTCCTAATCCTACGCATAAGCCACGCCAGCTATTCAACACCCAGAAATTAAATTAGGCATATTATTGTGTGTTTATGAGTCACTGCAAGGGATGGGACATCATCCGAAAGCCCTGTGAGTGCGAGAGATTAAAGTAAAGCCTTGCAAAAATACAAGAGGGGCACTTGACGACTGATTTGGTGTTTGAGAGCTTAAGTCAATAGTCCCATTGGAACAGATAAATTCCCGGAGCTCTGCTATCATAATCTCAATCAATAGCCGTCCGTGATGAAGGAGTCCAGTGTACATATTGAAACGGGCCGTGTTTGTGCAGATAAGCCCGTACAGTAGGCCTATCTCTCCGGGGGTGGCGGCACTTGGATGAAGCGCTCGAGTCTGATGTTTGCTTAGTTAAAAGATCATGTCTGCTGACCGAATCCAAACGGCCGCAGTATTAACAGGATAATGCGATAATCAAAGAGCTCTGATACTGTGTACAATACAAGTCTTACTTCGTTTATCCAGTGCTTGTAACCGCTCTGTCAAACGCTGCTTATTCATTATTTGCCACATTGTTAGAGCTCATGGATAACTGATAGCCTGCCTTCTGGAATATGACGGAGTGTCATTTGGATTTGTCGGGCAAATAACAGCTGACTAGTTCCACGTACAGGTCTGTTGACACTGGCTTTTCTCAATAGCACTGTTGAATAAACGTACACAACCTCAAATGATCCCAGTCAGCGCAAACGACACGTAAATGATCCGAACGTGATGCGCAACAATTGGTTGAGATAACCACACAACTGTCAAATAAATTGCATATAATAAAAAGTATGTTTCTGTTCATTTCAGATTTAAAGCAAACTCTTTCGTAAAGCTAGTTTTCATCTGAACTAGCTCTGCTTTTCTTTTGCAATGCATTTTGATTGTTCAAGTGATAGTTTAATCAAATAGAGTAGAAAAAAAGCGTCATTAAACGGTGAATTTAAAGTGTGCAACCAGTGGACACTTACCTTCCCATAATGCCATAGGAGCTAATTTGAAAGGATGAACACGGCAAGAGAATTGTAAGTAGAGCATCTCTCAAATAGAGTGTTTCCTCATGGATAATTTATTTGTTTAACAACAAGAAGTATGTACGTGGTTGTTGTCAGTATGTCAATGTGACGTACAGGTTAAAGGACGATGCTAAAATGACGAATGCAGTATGTCCAGGAAAGGGCACACTTAGGGAACTACATTGAATTCAATGCATACTCAAAAATGGGAATTCAGAAATGTGGAGTAGCATACTAGCACTTTACTCGTTCTATTTGTGTCTCTTTTCTTTTATATAGTAGAAACAGTATGAGTAGTAGGCTACAATATGCTAGTAGGCCTCATGTTTTTAAAAGTGTACTGAAAACACAAATCTGTGAAATAGTGCCCTCTAGTGGTAGAAATAAAACATTTTTATTAAACAATCAATTAAACGTGACTGATCACCCTCAGGAATATATCTGCCTGTGTTATTTTAGTGTCATTGTTAAATTAATAAGTTGTTATGAATTATATGTTTTGTAATTTTTATTCTCTTTTTTTATAAGACTACGTATTTAAAATATATATATATATATATATATATATATATATATATATATATATATATATTTTTTTTAATATATTTTAGTACTTTTTAGGGTAAATTAAATGCACACTGTTTTTTTTTTTTTTTTTTTTGTCACAGTTGTGTTGTGATAGGGCCCTTACAGTTGCCAAAAATATAACTTTTGGGTTTTTTGTTATTAAAAAACAAATAAGCAAGCCCGGCAGGTGACAAAAAGTTACGCAAATGTAATTTAATACATTAAAAGTATAAGTAATATAATTAGATACTTTTTTATGTTAGTTAACTTTAATTTCTATTAAAACTTTTATGGTTTTAATTTAAGTTTAAATTAATGATAATGACCCTATCTGCAGCAGATGGAAAAAACATATTATTTATGTATTTATTTATTTTATTTATTTATTTATTTATTGCATGTTATATGTTGCATACAACAATCAACTAACCAAAAAGCGTTTGTTTATTCTCGATATAGTTCTCTACTCACTGTAAATACTGATCAAACCAAAACCTCCAGACACACACAAAGCAGCAGATGAGACCTCTTCTAGTCCTTTATTCTGTCCTCTGCTGTTTAACAGCTTCTAAAACTCTTTTCTCCACAACAGACTGTGAGCTTTCATGAAGAATGGAAAGGTGAGCCTTCAAGGTAGAAGATTTTTCCAAGAAAGTCCAACACTTGGGGAAACAAGAGAAGCAACTGCTATCTAACAGTACACATGAGGCCCAGACGCACAATGGAGACGCTGGTCCTTGAAAAACTCTGGCGTATTTCCAAAGGCCCGGATCCTGCTCAGGAGCGATTGATGGGAATTTGGGAGACACAATGGAGCGGCGGATTGGCTTTAACTCTCACCTGCGTAAATGAAACTGTAGAGGTCAGAGCTGAATAACACCAAAACCAGCATTCATGAGCGTTATTTTCACGACTGCATTTACATGCATCAGGATTATGCAGCTTTCAGAATTAAACTGAGGATGCTTTTAATATGCCTTTTAGAAGAAGAATAGAGGGAAAATGTATAAAGTGCAGTTTTATATACATTTTCAGTATATGACCCATAAACGTCATTATGCACAGCAGTGGTGTTACTGTAAACTACAATCGAAATAGAAGTATGTGTGTGTGTGTGTGTGTGTGTGTGTGTGTGTGTGTGTGTGTGTGTGTGTGTGTGTATATATTTGTTTGTATGTATGTGTATTTAAATATATAACAAAAAATAATAAAAATGACAATCAAATCAAACTAGAAATGTGTGTGTATAAGCAAAAAATTTTATAAAAGACAAAATCATCTTCACAGATAATGAACATTACACAAAATCACATACTAAAATCTAAAAATGAATTCAAAATTAATTAAAGCTAATTCAAAATATGAATAAATATTATTTATGCTACTATATACTAAATGTAAATAATACTAAAGTAACACTGATGCACAGAGAACAACTTTTTTTTTTTTTTTTTAGAAACACAATGTTATTAGTTGTTAATAGTTAGCCTTTAATATATGCACCTACAGTATAACAATCTATAGGCTACTTAATTAATATTTTATTTTATTTTATTAACTCTCAAATAGATTTTTTTTTAAAAAAAGTTTTATTTTTGTGGAATGTATGGCGAAAAGATAATCATATTTCACATATATATATATAATTATTGAGAAAAACAACTATAAACTATATATTTCTTATTTCTAAGAAATGTCTGAAATATTGTGCATCAATTATTTTTATTCATATACAATTATTTAGTATAAAATGTAATATAATTCATTAATATTTTAATGAGTTTTAAATTAATTGAATTTTTAGTACATTTGTAGATTTCCAGTTTTTTAAAAATCATTTTAAGTTTTAGTAATTTTGTTGTGCTTCTGTCATTATTAGTGCCCATTCCTGTCTGCTGTCCTGCTGAGTGGTTTGCGACTGTAGCTCCGTGTAGCTTCACTTTTCTGTTGAATCTTACTGTCACTCTCTGTTGTTTAAAGTGATAAAATATAACTTAATTGCTCTAGTTATTGGTGATTCTATTGTACGGAACGTGAAAATAGAGACACCAGCCACCATAGTCCAATGTTTACCAGAGCGCCTGACATCTTGGCAAATTTAAAAGTGCTGGCTAATGCTAACTTAAATTCAGCAAGATTGTTATTCACTTCGGCACTAATGATGTTCGACTTCGCAAGTTGGAGATCACAAAAAAAAAAAAAATTGTTAAAGAGGTGTTTGAACTTGCAAGCACGATGTCAGACACTGTAATATGCTCTGGTCCCCTCCCTGCTTACCGTGGCGATGAGATACATAGCAGATTGTCATCACTCAATGGCTGGATGTCTAAGTGGTGCCCGCAGAATAACATAAGTTTCATAGACAATTGGACAAGTTTTTGGGGCAGACCTGACCTGTTGAAAAGGGATGGCCTTCATCCCTCCAGGGGTGGTGCCGCACTTCTCTCTAGAAATATGGCACATAGTCTTAGAGTTTGCACTTGACTAACTGGGGCCCAGGTCAAGAAGCAGACAGACTGGCTAAACTGACCATCTGCTAGGCGCCTCATGCCACAGAAGTCAGTTAAGTCTCAGCACATAGAGACCCTTTCACCTAAATATCATACTATAGAGACTGTGTCTGTTCGCCAAACTAGAAAATAGCTTGGCTTATTGAATATTAGGTCCCTTTCTACAAAAGCGCTATTTGTAAATGATATGATCACTGATCATAACCTAGATGTGCTCTTTTTGACAGAAACCTGGTTTCATTATCATTATTTCATTAAACCTGATAATTACATTATTTTAAATGAGTCTACCCCCCAAGATTACTGTTATAAACACGAGGTATGTCCAAAAGGTAAAGTGAGAGGTGTTGCTACAATTTATAACAATATTTAACAATATAATATAATATAATATGTCCCCAAAACCTTCAAACTGGCTGTTATTAAGCCTCTCATTAAAAAAACATAACTTGACCCCCAAAGAACTAGTTAATTACAGACCGATCTCAAATCTCCCTTTTCTGTCAAAGATACTAGAAAAGGTAGTATCCTCACAATTATATTCTTTCCTTAAGAAAAATGGCATCTGTGAGGATTTCCAGTCAGGATTCAGACTGTATTATAGTACTGAGACTGCTCTCATTAGAGTTACAAATGACCTGCTCTTATCATCTGATCGTGGTTGTATCTCTCTATTAGTGCTATTTGATAGTAGCGCTGCATTTGACACTATTGACCAAAACATTCTTTTGAATAGACTAGAAAACTTTGTTGGCATTAGTTGATGTGCATTAGCATGGTTCAAATTGTACTGTCTGACCACCATCAATTTGTAGCAGTGAATGAAGAGGTATCATATCGTTCACAAGTGCAGTATGGAGTACCTCAAGGCTCAGTACTAGGGCCGTTACTCTTCACGCTTTACATGTTACCCTTGGGAGACATCATCAGGAAACACGGTGTTAGCTTTCACTGTTATGCTGATGATACTCAGCTCCATATTTCTTCGCAGCCCGGTGAAACATACCAATTTGAAAATCGGAATGCAAAGTCGATATAAAAAAACTGGATGACGAGTAATTTCTAACTGCTAAATTCTGAAAAAACATAGAAGATAATTTTCGGACCTAAAACCTCTGCATGTAATAACCTAGACCACTGTCTAACACTTGATGGCTGCTCTGTCAATTCTTTGTCATCAGTTAGGAACCTAGGTGTGCTATTTGATGGCAATTTATCCACTGAAAGCCATGTTTCTAGCTTTTGTAAAACTGCATTTTTCCATTTCAAAAATGCAGTGCCTTGTGAAAGTATTCATACCCCTTATTTTTTTTTTCACGTTTGTTATGTTGCTGCCTTATGTTAAGCTGCTTTAAATTATTTATTTTTTTTTCACATCAATCTACACTCCATACACCATATTGACAAAGCAAAAACAGAAGTGTCACAACTTTGTAAATTAATAACAAAATAAAAAAAAAAAATAAAAAAACTGAAATAGGTTGATTGCATGATTATTCATACCCTTAACTAAATAATTTAGCTGAAGCATCTTTACAGCCTGAAGTTTTTTTTTTGTTTGTTTGTTTTTATATATATGACAAGCTCTGCTTATCAGCATTTGGCAATTTTCTGCTATTCTCCTCACCTCTCATGCTTTGTCAGGTTGGATGGGGGCAGATGCACATTTTCAGGTTTCTCCTAAAATATTTGAATGGGTTCAAGCCCAGTATGGGGCTAAGTCACTCAAGGACATTCACAGAGTTGTCTAATAGTCATTCTTGCTGTATGCTTAAGGTCATTGTCCTGTTGGAAGGTAAACCTTCTGCCCAGTCTGAGGGTCTGAATGCTCTGGACTGGGTTTTCATTAAAGCTATCTCAATATTTTGGTGCATTGAGCGTTTCTTCTACTTTAACAAGTCCCTCAGTCCCTGCTGTTGAAAAAAATGTATTGAGTGGGTTTTGCTGCTACCAGCACACTTTACTTTTGGGATGGTACTCTGCATGTGATGAGCAGTGCCTGGGTTTCCTTCAAACATGATGCTTGGAATGGAGTCTTGAGGATTGAGTCTTGCCACACCGCCAAAATCAGGGATGGAGAGCCCACTGGTGGAGCTCATGGGCACTCCGGTTGGTGATCATGACAATTAGTTTTTGCGTCTTAAATATATATTCTGTCATTTAATCTAACATACAGTTTGCTGTCTGATTTATTCCAAATTCACACTCATTTGAAAGGTAGCTGATTCTTAAATTCTGAATTTTGCCCAAACCATGCATGTATTTTTTAGGAAACACTCTCTCACCAATTTTACAAAGATATCATAGTATGTGGTGGTTTCTACAGCAGCGAGACAAAAGCAAGAAGAGCCTGTAAACATGCAATATACCAATGTTAGAGAAGCAGGTAAGAGATGCCAGAGATGTGCTTACAAACAAACAACACTGAGAGCGATAACAAGTAAATGACCAACATGAATTGAGGCCTTCTATATATGTACATATATGTTTATTTCTGAATTGAAAGTCACTACTTATACAATATAAAATGCCATGTGGTATATATTAAATAAAGCCCAAAGTGTTTAATAACATTAAATACGTTCAATAACAATAATGCACAAATAAACGACTTCGCCATCTTGTGGCCATAAGATGTTTAGCATATTTAGCATATCTTTTTGGGTTTCAAAAGAAAAAGTTTAAATTTTGCATTCCATCATATTTTTACCAGCATAATTATTAAAATAAATGTAATAACTGAATGTAATTATATATGTTTTGTTTTGAGATGTATTCTTTAATTTAATTATCACATTCTATTAACTAAATTTAATAATTAGTGTCAGCATAATAATCTGAGTGAAAATGAAGATGAATATGAGAATGTCTCGGTATCAGGTTATTTTAACACTGACATTGTTAATAATTGAATGTTTTGCTTTTCATTTTAGTTAAAGTTTTATTCACTTTGTTGATGTTGTTTTTTTTATTTGTTTTTAAAATATGTCTATGTAGTTTTTATTAATGTTTACTTCAGTTTTAGTTTTAATTATTTTAGTACTTTTAGTAGTATTTTAGTATTAAGTTAAACAAAATTAAAATGACAAATTAGTGAGAAAATTAAAATTAAAACTAGTCAAAATTCAAAATTCAACTAGTCAACTAAATTTGTTTATTTCAATATAGCTAAAATAAATTTAAACCCACTTACCTTAAGAAAATTTAGTAAATTCAATTAAACTTTTTTTCAGTGTAGGCTATAGTATTATTTTTTACTACAGTTTTAATTTTGGTTATTTTAGTTAGTACATCAAGTTACACAAAATGTAAATGTGAAATTTTGCCTTGACAACTAGCTGAAATAAAATAGTTTTTAAAATATTTTTATATATTTTTGTGGTTATATTTGTATTTTTAAAATTTTTTAATTGTTGTATATTTCATTTAATTTTATTTCAATTTTTTATATATATATATATATATATATATATATATATATATATATATACAGGTGCATCTCAATAAATTAGAATGTCTTTGGCTCACATTTAACAAAAAACAGCAATTCATCTCAACAAATTAGAATATGGTGACATGCCAATCAGTTAATCAACTCAAAAAACACCTGCAAAGGTTTCCTGAGCCTTCAACATGGTCTCTCAGTTTGGTTCACTAGGCTACACAATCATGGGGGGAAGACTGCTGATCTGACAGTTGTCCAGAAGACAATCATTGACACCCTTCACAAGGAGGGGAAGCCACAAACATTCATTGCCAAAGAAGCTGGCTGTTCACAGAGTGCTGTATCCAAGCATGTTAACAGAAAGTTGAGTGGAAGGAAAAAGTGTGGAAGAAAAAGATCCACGACCAACCAAGAGAAGCGCAGCCTTATGAGGATTGTCAAGCAAAATCTATTCAAGAATTTGAGTGAACTTCACAAGGAATGGACTGAGGCTGGGGTCAAGGCATCAAAAGCCACCACACACAGACGTGTCGAGGAATTTGGCTACAGTTGTCGTATTCCTCTTGTTGAGCCACTCCTGATCCACAGACAACGTCAGACGCGTCTTACCTGTGCTAAGGAGAAGAAGAACTGGACTGTTGTCCAGTGGTCAAAGACCTCTTTTCAGATGAGAGCAAGTTTTATATTTCATTTGGAAACCAAGGTGCTAGAGTCTGGAGGAAGGGTGGAGAAGCTCATATCAAGTTGCTTAAAGTCCAGTGTTAAGTTTCCACAGTCTGTGATGATTTGGGGTGCAATGTCATCTGCTGGTGTTGGTCCATTGTGTTTTTTGAAAACCAAAGTCATTGCACCCGTTTACCAAGAATTTTGGAGCACTTCATGTTTCCTTCTGCTGTCCAGCTTTTTGAAGATGCTGATTTCATTTTCCAGCAGGATTTTAGCACCTGCCCAAACTGCTAAAAGCACCAAAAGTTATTTAAATGACCATGGTGTTTGTGTGCTTGACTGGCCAGCAAACTCACCAGACCTGAACCCCAGAGAGAATCTATGAGGTATTGTCAAGAGGAAAATGAGAAACCAAGAGAACAAAAAATGCAGATGAGCTGAAGGCCACTGTCAAAGAAACCTGGGCTTCCATACCACCTCAGCAGCGCCACAAACTGATCACCTCCATGCCACGCCGAATTGAGGCAGTAATTAAAGTAAAATGATCGCCTACCAAGTATTGAGTACATGTACAGTAAATGAAACATTCTTTCCAGAGGGCCAACAATTCACTAAATTGAACATTTGTATTGGTCTTATGAAGTATTCTAATTTGTTGAAGATAGTGAATTGCTGTTTTTTGTTAAATGTGAGCCAGAATCATCACAATTAAAAGAACCAAAGACTTAAACTATTTCAGTCTGTGTGCATTGAATTTATTTAATACAGGAGTTTCACAATTTGAGTTAAATTACTGAAATAAATGAACTTTTCCACGACATTCTAATTTATTGAGATTGCACCTTTATATAGTTTATAGTTTTATAGTTTTAGTAAATGCACGTGGCCTTAAACTTCCAATATGAGGAATATTTGAGAGGCTGCAGGCAACTATGGTGGCGACGCAGAGTGAGGAATCATGGGAAGGAGCACAGCTCGCTGGAGCAGAACTGAGAGAAACATGCTGCGTCTCTGCTTCCAGTTCTCACTGCTCCTGTCCAAACTGAAGTGGAGGCCAACTCTGAGCTCCACAAACTGGATGAAAAGTCCTTGGCCCTGCAGAAGAATAAGAAGAAAGGAATTGTAAAGGAAAACATGATTTATTTCTATATTATATAACAAGAGGAAATGGGAGGTTCCTTTCCCAGACCTTCGTAGCATCATGATCTGATGATGAATTCCCTGCTGCTGACCATTTGACCAGATCATGAATATAAAAAGTAATTCTGACAGACAGAAGACAATATGTGACATTCAAGAACCAGAACAGAAATAAACCTCTGTGAAGGAGTTACTGTAGAAAGAAACTGAAGAAACAACAGCAGAAGTGAATGTCTGTGCTATTTTATAAGGTTAGTGAAGAACATCTATTCTTAAATTAAAATAGCCGCCACTGCACAATATAGCTAAAATCCTCACACAGTATGTCTGAAGGTGCATGGCTTAATTCCATAGAGGATATTGCATGGGATAACCCGGATAATATCCAGGACGCTGCTGGAGTCCGACTGTGTTTGTTCCTACTTTCTTCTTCTACTATTATAATTATTCTACCATAAAAGTGTCTGGGAGTTACAGACTCAAATCTCACTTACTGCTCAGGCAAGAGCCGCCTGCTATAATAATAGAATTTTAAATATTTGCACATAACTCTAAATCCCCGATCTTTGCTCCTGAATCAAATACCTTTATTTTTCCACTATTTTGATTTCTTTAAAAACTTTTATAACATGCCAAACATATGCTGCATATGCTATATATATATATAATTATTTAAAAATATAAATATTTTTTTAAAAGAATATATTTAGTCCTCCATATATTTAAAAAAAAAAATCACATCCATATGTTACATTTGAAGAAAAATGTCTTATTGTCTATAACATATGTGAACATATAACACATTTGAATAAAATAAAAGTTAAGTTAAATAACAATAAGTAATGAATAAAGAAGTTTGAAAGTAAATATATTTTCAGTGTAAAAAAAAAAAAAAAAATTTATTGAGCTTCACTGTTTACAATATGTAAAATATATTTGGTAGACAGACTGAAAGAATTGATTGATTGATTGATTGATTGATTGATTGACGTACAGAAAACAAAGTTTGGAGAAACACTAAGTGCAGTAAACAGTAAAACTGTAAGGTGGATATTATTTGTTTATTTAAACTGCTTACAGTAGCCTACTTTGTACAATGTCTAAAATACTTTATCAAACATGTTATACAATACAATACTATGACATGTTCAACTCTAAATCTATTTCTAGCACAATTCCCACATGAAAAAAATACTATAATAATTTATAGTAAATACTATTGTGTTTTTGAACCATACTATAGTAAAGTACTTGAATTAATTTGTTGTGGTAATTCTGTAGTTGCTGTGGTAACATAACCATAATAATATAACAAATTACTTTACCCATGTATTAAGTTTTCTACAACTATAGCCCACATGAAAAAAATACTATAGTAAGTTATAGTAAATACTATAGTGTTTTTGAACCATACTATAATAAAGTACTTGCATTAATTTGTTGTGGTAATTCTGTAGTTGCTGTGGTAACATAACAACCATAATAATATAACAAATTACTTTACCCATGTACTAAGTTTTCTACAACTATAGCCCACATGAAAAAAAATACTATAGTGTTTTTGAACCATACTATAATAAAGTACTTGTATAAATTTGTTGTGGTAATTCTATAGCTGATGTAGTAACTCTAGTAATATAAACAAATTACTTCACCCAATACTGTAAGTTTTCTACAACTATAGCCTACATGAAAAAAATACTATAGTAATTTATATTAAATAATATAGTGTTTTTGAACTATAGTATAGTGTATTATACTGTATATATTATAGTATTTACAAAACTTTGTTTGCTACAGCATACTTTAGTATTAACTGATAAACTGTACTAAATAATGTAGTTATACTTTAGTTTACTTTACAGTAAACTGTGGTGTATTGTAGTATAATATACTCTATAGTTGTAGAAATCTTAGTACAGAAGTAATTGTTTATATTATTATAGTTGTTATGTTACCACAGCAACCATAGAATTACCACAACAAATGAATTCAAGTACGTTTACTATAGTATGGTTCAAAAAACCACTATAGTGTTTACTATAAATTATAATTTTTTTCATGTGGGTTATACTACAAACACACTACAGTTTACTGTAGTAAAAAACTAAAAACTAAAGTAGTTACTAAAGTGTTTATTATAGTTTATCAGTTCACTCTATACTATGCTGCAGCCATTCATTAAGTGTTTTAAATATAATATTATATATACAGGTATAATAATATAGTATGGTTCAAAAACACTATATATTTTTTAAATGTATTGAAATGTAAGCGATTTAAAATCTGACACACGTTTGTTTCTGTGAGGCGGGCTCGCCTGGACCAAGATTAGGTCACTCACGTGTGAACAGATTCAAGTTCATTTCAGTCCCTCAAGCAGTTTAAGTCATAACTGAGAAATGATTAAGATTCAGTGAAAGCAGCACCAAGACAAAACAACTTTTCTCAGCCTCGCTCGTTCGTTAGTTGCGCAACCTCTGCAGCTTTGGAGAGGAAGCTTCCCAAAACGCGGAGGGGATATTGCAAAATGCGCTTTCTCAAACATTTCTGAATATGCAGAAGTGCTCCGACAGTCCGCTCTTATACGTGCTCTTTAGTCGGTCCGATGAAGACGTGATTAAAGATGTGTACTTGACTCAAGTACACGGCGAGTTTTACTGAATGGGAATCATGGTGCTTTGGGAACGACTGTAGGCTAAGATTTGGTTTCGAAGCAAAAGCGGTGACTGGCACCATCTGCATGTGCGGTATATTGTGTGATCATTTATATCATGACTTGACCTGCCTAGGTTTTGTTTCCGAGCTTTCCCAGATTTTCCTCTGTAAAAACATGCGGTGAGGTTAAATCCTTACCTAGCATTTAACTTGAAGAAGAATGTTCGTGTTTGTTCAACAGATTCCTTTGTATTTATACATCAAAACTTTGATTTACACGGCAGTCACAATTTTGGACAAACTTAGTCATTGTTTATTCTGACTTCTTTCCACATTTTAGAATGACAGCAAAGCTATGGATAGAACAAGCTATGGAAATGTCACCACAAAACTCTTTTCTTATTTAACATTTATCAGCCTTCTTCATAAGGTGCATCATGCTTTAAAACACTAATAAAGGCGGAACATGAAGGCACGAGTAATGATGATTTTACTTCTCATATTTAACTTTTTTTATTTAATGTAAATTTTAGTTGCATGAAAATATTTCAAATATATAGACAGTTTTTACACTATTGCATTTATTTACAGGCATTTCAACCATTTAAGCAGAAGCCTTTAAAGTCTTTAATATCATGAGAAACATAAATTCACTCAATGTGGACAGTGGGGCAGACAATAGAAAGTGGTTGATTTGTTGGTTTGATATGGTTTTATTTGTTTGCAGTCTAATTATGTGTTAACTCAGAAAGAGTCATTAAAGCTAAAGTCATCAGCAATGCACATCATCCACAGTGTTTTTTTTATTAAATTTACATATACTTGCAATCCTAATTTTTTATATATAATATATATATATATATAATATAGATAGATAGATAGATAGATAGATAGATAAGGTAAAGATAATTACCTTGCAGTTTCTGAAGGCATAGGTTTCTACCAAACATATATTAAAATGTATAAAACCTAGCACATTGTTTAAAATCGTACAAATATATTATGAAAACTCAAATAGCAAGCCGAAAAAAGCCACGTGTTTTCGTAGAATGACGCTTATTTGAGATGCATTTGAATAGTACGGCATGTCCTCATACATGTTTGGACTGAATCAGAGGCTTTAGATGAACATTTTGTAAATTGCTTGTTAACTTGTGCTTCACCCTTTCAGGAAATTGTTGAAATATTATTAATGATTGTGGCATGTTAAATTAAGCTATTTTCCCAGATCTGTAATGAGTGTCGTTCATTGTTGTTGGGGATTGTCATTTCTTAAAACCAGTGCCACCCAAAGTTTTCCGGTACTTGAAAATTGGGTTCATTATTCATTCTGATCTATTTTCTTCTTGTATGTTTTGCCAGTTCTTAGCAGAAATTGTCAAACTGGATTGCAAAAGTTTATGTGAATCTACCAAAATTATGCAACACGCCTTTAACAGTTGCAGAGTGTTTTTAGACTGGTCATAAATAGGATTTGTTCTGCCAAAAATTGAAAAAGGGTGATGAGAATTGACTGACCTTTAGGCTATCCGAGGCTTATAAAACAGGTTTGTGGAAATTTAGTATATGAATGGGTGCAGTTTGTCATGAATGAGAGTCCAAACAGGTTGATAAAAAAATCAACAATAATCCACAAGTATCCACATTAATCCATCAAAATAATGTCTGATAAAACCAAAAGCTTGATGTTTGTCAAGAAAACAAATCCATCATATGGCATATTAAAATTTAAACTGTCCCTTCTGGGCTAACATGTGAGTACACTATGCTTCCTCCATTGAAAATACACATCAAAATCCACCCCCACACTCTTAAAAATAGAGGTGCTTCACGATGCCATAGAAGAAACCTTTCGTCTCATGGTTCTATGAAGAACCTTTAACATCTGAAGAACCTTCTGCTTAACCTAAAAAGTTCTTGTGTGGTGGAAAGAAGGTTCTTCAGATTACAAAAAGCTAAGAAAGAGATTGTTCTTTAAAGAACCTTGGACTGAATGTTCTTCTATTCATTGATTGAAGAACCTTTTTGAAGCACCTCTTTATTTAAGAGTTGCATATAGGATTTTATTTTTTTGTAACAAGCTGTTGTTTGGTTGTTCTTGTAATGGTTTGGTCTGTGCATATTCTCTTTTTCTAATCAGATGAGGTGAAATAAATTATGGACATGTTATTTTAGCAAATGGTTTGAGGATTATAAAAATGGTTTAAATAATGGATTGGTTTCTTAAAAAAACAAGTTTTTAGCATACTCATGCAAAGTGTTGTGAGAGGGACGTTGAACACTAGTGTGCAAACATTGTTCCTACCTTATGCAAGGCTAATAAAAGGGTTGTCAGCATTAAAAAGACTAATTGATGCTTTTTGCAAGTTGTTTGTATCCAGCTGTTTGGACTCTCATGCTGCGGCACCCATTCACAGCCATTCATATTGCTAAATTCTCCAGCTCTTTTTGGTATGAAGAAACAAACTCGTAAAACATCTTACATGGCACTAAAGTGTGAGTCAATCTCAGCAATTTTCATTTTGCATTCTGACGGCACCCATTCACTGCAGAGGATTCGTTGGGTGGGCAAGTGAGTGATGCTAAATTTCTTCAAACTAAACTGGGAAATCAGCTCAAAGGAATCGTTATCCAGAAATATATTAGCGACTTCTTAATATCCATTTAAAATTATTAATCAAGGAGGTCTATGTCAATAGGAAATAATAAAAATTAACTAGTTTTATCATGTTTTGTTCTAAGGTCAAATAATCTTTAAATGTGGCTGTGTACAAGTGGAATTCAACTACTTCATGCCCTTATAAACAATTTAATATAACTGTGAAGTAAATATTTAGGAAATTTCTGAATATATGATGAGGGGTTTGGAGGATACGAGCAGATAAAAGGTTTGGTAGTTAGTTAATTTCAGGGTTAAGGTAGGCCATGTACTCGTAGATCCTGTTTAATTACAGAACGTTCCCTTTTTCTACAGTGCAATGTTTATTTTTGGTTCTCAAATTCCCATTCCTAATGCTGAGCAAGCAACGTTAAGTGACTTTTCTCAACATACAGCCGTGTAGTCTGCTCTTTTGAAAGAACGAAACTGGTGTGCAAAACTGACCCTCTGTTTTAGCGGTCGGATTGTGGGATCAGCACCTAAAGAGCGTCAGCTCTAGTCAGCATTTCCATGTATCTGGCTTTCTTCGAGGAGGGGAGGAAGGGAAAGTAGAACTACACGTGTTTGCCAGCTTGCTTATCTTAGTGAGTTTAAGAGTTGGCATATCGATTAACTATCAACTGCCTATGCATCTATGACTTGAGTCTATTTTAATAGCATATATATATATATACTATTATGATATAGATCTATATATATATCTATATTATATAGATATATATGATATGATATGTATATCTATATTAGATCTATATATCTATATATATAGCTATATATATGTCTAAGTGTGTTATTATTGGAGTACAATTTTTGCAAGAAAAATCCCTTTAAATTTTTCTCCTATTAAGTGTTTATGTCATTTCTTTGTCATTATTTGTGAAATTTGACTAGGCAACTTCTGACGTGAAATTCAGACCTACCCCAATCTTCTTTTTACAAAACTCTTAGTTGCATTAAAAGATGTGCCTTTAATTTCCCACTTCTATGTGCAAGTTTGAGTGTGTGTCCACTTTGACATTTATTTTATAGAGACAATAGAATATATATACTGTGTATGAGAAAACTGTAATGTAATACCGGTTTTTATATCTTTTTTTATTATTTATATATATTTATATATCATATATTATTCTATATATACTATATATATATATTACTATATATATCTATATATATATATAAATATATTTTTTTTTTTTTTTTTTTTTTTTTTTTTTACTGGATCCTGGGCTGGAACTGTGAGTTTGTCACAAAAAAAAATGTTCACTTTCAGGAAACATGAGGTTCACAGTTCATCAAACATGACTAACCAATATTGTTCCTTAATCTATAATTTATTAGGGTCAGAGTCATGAAAATCTGCAAATAGTGGCGTTTGCAGGCCTTGCGCTGTCATTGGAAATGTTTGAAAAAACAACAACACACACAATATTAAACAATATTAAACATATTTGTCATTGCTTGTCTACAGATATGGGGTCGGTCATCCCTCATTTTTCGGTTCACTGTACTTTGGCCAGTCAAATGTGTCGTAATATCAACTAAAGGAACCTTTAGGTCAAGGTAAAAGAAGTTGTATCGGTTTGCTTGTTGCAATGAGTCATATACTGATATGGAAAATTAAATATATATATATTATATAAAATTATAAGGAGTATATAATACTATATACAAATATTAAAAAAAAAAAAATGTTCTGCTTTAAACACTAAATATTGAGAGATATTTTCCGCATAATTGTTCACCCCTCACAGTTTGACGTTGTATTTAATATCAATTAATACTGTTATAGTTTTTGTTAATCTTTTGAATTAATCTCTTAATATAGACGCGGATTTAAAATAAGTGCTGAACACGTCACCATTTTTCTCAGTAAATATAGTTCTTCAGGTGCTGTTGGGACAGTCAATTTCACAGATTCGTCAGTAACACCCTATGTAAGACTACAGACAAAGAAAACATAACAAAATAGTCAGAAATCGAAGTTGGTGTAATTAAAGTAGGGACTGAAACTGGGGGGAGTATGAAACACATGAAAGAAAGGGGAGGTGCAAAAAAAGGCATAGAAAGTCAAGACTCGGGCCAGTAACCAACCAAAGGCGTGTGTACAAAGTATTAGTGTTCAATACTTATTTTTTTTTTTTTTTATTTGAATCAATCCCCTCTATCTCTCTCTCTCTCTTTCTCTATACATATAAATATATATATTTATAATATAAAATACTGTTTTTATTAAATAGTATTTTATTTCAGTTAATGTTGAACTACAGTTACAGACCAAAAGTTTGGAAACATACTATTTTTAATGCTTTTTGAAAGAAGTTCTTCTGTTGGTCATCAGTCCTGCATTTATTTGCTCAACAAAATACAGAAAAATCAAATTCCTATTGGGATATATTAATTACAATTTAAATAATTGTTTTTTAAATTTACTTATACTTTAAAGTGTCATTTATTTCTGTGATGCAAACAGCTGAATTGTTAGGATCATTATCACATGATCCTTTAGAAATTCATTATAATATGGCTGATCATTATCAAAGTTGGACAACAGTTCTGCGCTTACATTTGTTCCATAACATGTGATACTTTGTAGGACATTACTGACGAATAAAAGTTTTAAAAAAAAAAAAAACAAAAAAAAACGAAGCTTATGTTTTTAAAATATAAAATATTTTTGTAAATAACAACATCCAGACAACTACTGGTCAGTAATTTAGGGTCAGTATTTTTTTTTCTTCCTTTTTTGGTAATAAAATCAATACTTTTCTTTCCGCAAAGGATGTGGTAAATTGATAAAAAAGTGCTAGTATAAAGAAAATATATTATAAAAACTAATATATAATAATATCTAAAATATATTATTAGAATTTTTTCACAGGAATAACTTATTTTTTTTAAAGTTATATTCAACTAGAAAAACTTATTTTAAGTTGTAATAAATATTTTCACAAAATTTATGTTTTTTCTGTATTTTTGATCAACTAAAATGCCAGGCTTGATGAGGCAGAAGAAATTCTTTCAAAAACAGTAAAAAATAGTAATGTTTCCAAACTTTTGGTCGTACCTGTAAGTAATTTTTCAATGGTTTTTAGTGAACAATAAATAACCCTGGCTTCAGGTAGAGCAAGCATGGAAAAATATATAGCATTGGTTTAAATTTTTTTTTTTTACTAAATTAATTTTCTCCGGATTAAAACTGTCTTCTGGTGGGCAGCTGTGAAAACAGGTTCCTGCAGGAGTACGGACAGGTGTGTGAACGGAAGTACTGATCCCGGGGGGAAGTTGTGCTTCTGGAGTGCCCACTGCTCAATAATTTTTCCAGATACACCGTACAAGTTCACATGTATACGATGAGAGAGGCTCAGAGATCAAGAGCTGGACAGAGCGTCATGCTCAAGAAAACACAAGTGTGGTTCGTCAGCGTTCCCCAGCAGCGCAAGGAAAGTACACCGTGAGTGTCAGGTATGAACAGAACCCTTTGAATTTTAAAAAAAATTCTGTATTTACCAATAAGAATCTGTCCAAAAGCAATGGATACATGGGACTCATAAGCCATTTACAGCAAAGTGTTTTGCTCAAAGTAGGAATCGAAATATGGGCCACACAAAAATTTCAAATATTATTTTTCTAATACCTTTTATTCAATATGGTGGAATACTATGCTGTAATACTTATTATCAGCTATTTATTTATTATTCTTAAAAAAGTTTTGCTGTTGTCATATTGTTTGTGGAAACCTTGGAAACATTTTTTATTTTCCAAACATTTTTTGAGGTATAGAAAGGTTCAAAAGCAATTATGGAATAATGTCTTTTGAACATTAATGTCTTTACTGTCACGTGGAACAAATGTGATAAGCATCTGGCTAAATATAAGCCTTCTTAAAAAATAATTTGTCACCCAAATTTTGATGTAGTATCAGTTTATACAAAAATCTATGACTGTTTCAAGTTGATAATAATCATAAATGTTGTGAGCCGCAATCAGCCATTTACTTGAATGCTTTTGAGATTCAGTGACACTAAGACTTGGAGTCATGAGCTGACACTCCAGATTTGATCACGGGAATCAAATTACTTTTCATAGATATTCACATTTGAGAAAAGGTTTTTTTAAAGGGTTAGTCAACCAAAAATTAAAATTCGGCATTCATTACTCACCATCATGCGTTACAAACCCGTAAGAACTTTGTCCTCTTCGAATAAAATTAAGATATTTTTGATCAAATCTGAGAGCTACTCGACCCTCTGTCGACAGCAATGCCGCTGCTAAATTGTTCCCAGGTCCAGAAACGTGCAAGGACCAGTACAAATCGTCCCAGATATGTAATCAACGTAATCATAGAGTATACGTTCAGAGCAGCGTGCGAATCCTGAAGTAAACAGCGCTGGTTCAATTCATTATGTCTCTCCAAAATGGGGAAGAATCAGCGAGAAGAATTCACGAGTTCACGCTTAAATATAATTAGCGAAGATGATAATGTGTATTTCCTGCTGCCCGGGGAAGGGCTCCGAGCCGGGAATAGCCCGAACCTAGAGTACCCCCTCCCCGTATAATTGTAAAAGAACTCGAAGGAGGAGAGGGGGTGGAGGAGGGATGATGTCACACCGAACGGATAGAGGTAAGTCAGCTGTATTATACTGTGGTGTTGATACTTGATGTGCTCCACTGGTGGATAGGCTAAGTTATTGCTGCTCTCCTCGCGAGTCCTTGTTAATAAACAGAATTTGTGATAAATTGTTGTTATTGTTGTATTTGCGCACAACAAGTATCGGCTTCATAAAAAAAGATGAGTCCACACGGGACTATTTACCGATCTCCCTTTGCTATGTTTCTGGTGCATGCTTGTGTCAGAGAGATCTCAGCTTGGTATCAAAAAAAAATACCTTAATTGTGTTTCTAAAGATGACAAATATTATGGGTTTGGACGGACAGGATGGTGAGTAATTATGACCGGAATTTCCTTTGTGGGGGAACTATCCTTTAAGTGAAAGTAAAAATATTTTTTAGTATTATTTTTTGTTTGACAGGCTTACTGTGTTGGATCAAATAATTTCTGCCTTATGAACCTGAGCGCGACCTATTTCAAAAATGTATATATAGGGGTTTGCACAAAAGTGGTCCGGCAGAGTGCGACCACACTAACAAACTGTGCTGTGGTAAATACGTCAGCCGCTCATGGGTACCGACATGGTACAGCGTTAAACGCATACATTACATTTTCAAACAAAAACAAACAACGTAATGTATAAGATGTCTATTTCAAACGCTACCGTTTTCAAGCACAGTGCAACACTGTTGGCATTAATTACTGATGTCTCAACGGGCAGCGCTAAGTAAAAAAATGAAGCACAGAGGAGAACCAGGCTCTGAGAAAAACAAAAAATTACAGGTACGGTGCACCTCTGCTTATAAACTATCATTCCAAAGCTTGAGAGTAGTGTAAGTTCAGTATTAGTTTCTGTTTCTTAACGGTTGGTGTGAAATCAGTATAATTTGCTGATATTTTATGAAAGACCATATCATATTAGAAACATTAGGAAAAGGGGGTATTTTGCCCATCTATTGAATACTCGAACGCAGAGAGCCAGTGGCATTTGAGGACAGTTGCACACGACACCAAAACTCGACATCTTTTGTTTACAGTGTATAGAAAACATGGATGATCCGAAGCTTTCATCGGTGTGATGAGTTTATGCTACAAAAATGTGTCAAAACATTGTCCTGGGGTACTGAACGTGTTTCACGTATCCTGAGCGGATAGGAATAGATTGATTTATCATTACTAACCCCAAACAAAACAGAGGAAAAAATGTCCCCAAAGCATTCAACCCCAATCCAAAAAGACGAAAACATTCATTTTCTTGTTGTCCTACTCTCATAAGGACAATTTTCCATTGCTCAAGCAGAAGTAAATGTCATCTTGTCGCTTCAGTAGGGATCTTGGCTCTCTTAAAACTAGCAACTTTTAAGTTAGTGAGTCCATGCGAACGTTACAAAGCATATATACTGTAGCGACTGTTCCTCACGTCCTGCTACAAAAACGCAACGATCAGTCAAAGGTCTATATTTCCTGCCTCTCCAGTTCTATCACTCCCTGTCATATTTAAGTCCACTTGAATGATGGTCCTTCTGTGCTCCAAAATTGATATCAAAAAACATTTGGAGGCAGGTTTTGCACTGACAGCTCTCATTTGAGTCGTTGCGTATGAGTAGAAACAGTAACTTAAGGGCGGGCGGGCTTACGATAGGCAATTATAATGATAAGAGTAAAGCTGGAACAGATGGAGGAGTCGGGGAGATTTCAGAGGGAAAGCTCGCATTAACTGGCAGTCTACACTCGGGTTAGGGCCGTGCATGCAACCGAACTGCTATTTTCCTGAAGACTAGAAGTCGTTTTTCCATGCACCTTGATGTTGTTCACGAGATTCCCTGACGCTGCACCCTCGTTGACTGAGAAGTAAATGATTCCAGGAGGAGATTATTTGGCATTTCAGCCGCGAACGTGTTGTGTTGAACCGGTTGTTGAGATCGACCTTTAAACAACTGCTGCCCCAAAACACACCTGAGTACATTCAGGAACAAAACTCAGCAGACGACAAAGTCTATGTTGGCGAATTATATTAGCAGCTTCTACAGTTAAAGATACGTATACTACTTTGTTGTTAAGAATAAACATTAATTATTACACCAGTTACTAATGAATCTATTATACTTCAGTGACAGTAAACATATGTACACACAATATCCTAATATCATTATGGCTCAATCTATGGCTAGGTATAGATGACATGAGTTGTGTTTGTATTGTACAGATGGCTTGCTGCGTGTGTTTATAATAAGTTATTGGTAATAATAACATTTGGTCTGTAAATTTGCACAGCCAAGAATGTAAGCTGGTCTAGCCATAGCCTACTTTTCCCCCCAGTACACCACACTAAGTAGGCCGTTAGTACGTAAGCTTTATGCAACTTTATACACGTGGCCACTCTTGTGGGTTTTGCTACTGTTTACAACTTTAAAAATATAGTAGGAAGGGTAGAAAAACGACTTAGAGATTGATGTAAGCAACAAGAGCTACAACAAATAAAATGATAATGGGTGTTTTATATATCGTATTATCGTATTGGCAGCGTGAGGGGCCTCCAGATAAAATATGTTAGCCTTACTAGGGCGCCCCCTTCTTAGGCCACTAAAGACTTGGGCCGGACCCCTGCCACTGCACTGAAGTAGGTTATAAGATAATATTCATCCTGTGTTACAGTTTCAATCTGCCGATACATGTTTATAATGTTAGAATTTATTCTTTTTTTTTTTTTTAAGCAAGCACATTATAACATATTATCCATAGGACACTTATCTGTACATGCAGATAATTTTTAAGCGAGTGTGTTGTTGACATTCCATCTACAAACGTGATTTTTAAACTTTTTTACATAACCGATTTCGCACAGCATGTAAACGCAATAACATGCTTTCTATCGGCTTATTGAAGGTGCACATGTGGTGATATGTGGAACAGGAACAGGTTAGGTGCAGATTTAAGCGAATACTACAACCAAGCAACCGTCTTGCAGTAAAGAAGGAAAATCTATTCACAAACACAAAAAGCAGACTTTTTCAGGACCTCAGAAAATGATATAGAACTGTTCGTATCTCATCTCGTTTGCAGCAGAAGTAGAAGTGGTTCAGCCACAAGCTGCATTTATAACTGCATGAGAGGTTAATCTACGAGCTGTACGTTCCCTACATGTTGCACGTTGACATGGTTGCAATCTTAATTTAACATCACAACCGACAAAGTGTATGGAATACTCTGAGTCAGATAGCAAATGATATATTTGACGTCACTACAGGGAAATAACTAATATATTACTGAAGTCATGTAAAGCAGCTTACTTGCATTGTTCGGTACTGTGTTGCATCGTTAACGGGGAAAATGGTCTATTTTAATAATCGATATTTTAGCTACTGGTGTCTGTGCATGGTCAACTGCTTATAATAATGATGTGTTGTTCTAACATCTATTAATCTCACTATTCAATTTCCAATTCAGTTTATCTGGTATCGTGCTTTTTACGATACACCTCACTTGCACAAAGGCACATTTACAGAAAATTAAGTTTCTACCAATATTTAGTAGTCGTTATTCGTGGTGACTGTCAGTTTATGCGCACTACCGGCATGAAATGTTCAGAAAATCAATAAAGACTGTAAACAAACAGACGATTAACACTATTAACAGCAATTATGCAATTCAAACTTATAGCAAAATTGGTCGTTCTGTATGTCGTCTTCTGGGTTCGCATCATCTGAGCGCCTCTGAGGGGTTGGCATTATCTTTTCTCAGGTGTTCTGGATCCAGGACTGGAGCTTGGGTAAATCTAGTTACAAAACAACGAAATTCGCGAAAGCTGCTGTTCCACCAAGTAAAATGAATTAGTTTAACCCAAGATAAAGAATAATAATGCGCATTTAATCAGTAAATAACTGCAGTCCAAGATTATGAGTTGCATTATTTGGAATGCTTGGCCAAAGAGGTGTGTTTTTAATCTAGATTTAAAACAGAGAGAGTGTGTCTGAGCCCCGAACATTATCAGGAAGGCTATTCCAGAGTTTGGGAGCCAAATGCTAAAAAGCTCTTACCTCCCTTTAGTGGACTTTGCTATCCTAGGTACTAGTCCAAAAGTCCAGCCGCTTTTGTGGACCTTATAGGGAGCGTGATGGGTTGTAGCGCGGGTAGAAGACTAGTTAGGCACACAGGAGCTAAACTTCATTAAGGGCCTTATAAGTAAGTAATAATATTTTTGTAACTGATAATGAACTTAATAGGTAGCCAGTGCAGAGACTGTAGTATTAGTAATAGTGATCATATTTTCTTGACTCTGCAAGTGACTCTAGCCGCTGCATTTTGGGACTACCTGTAGCTTGTTTATTGAAGATGCAGGACAACCACCAAGCAATACTGCTCACAAGTCTGTGCTTTTTTTTTAAAACAGTAAAACCTGAATCCAGAATAATTGAATAAATTAGATTTTTTTAAGAAATTGCTTTTAAAATAGCATGCATTTATTATGCAGAGTTAGCCATAGGTTCCTTTGTCATGCAACACGCCTTCATGTAAGCTCTATGTCATCAGGACTCGGTGAATGAGTAAAGGGCAAAACAGGCCACGGGGCTGGTGGTGACCGAAATGACATCGGGAAAACTGTTTGAGACCGCGAGTGGGGAGTCCAGCGGATCAGCGCTCATCGTGGAATGATCTCCTCGCCTGCCCTCTGGAGTGAGATAGTTAGAGAGTGTGGACAGTCCGCTCCATCCAGTGGCAGGTACAACGGTAGCGAATGTTTTTTGTTTACCTTATCTCTGATGAATTTCGCCGTGAGATGCTTTAAAGCGATTATTTAAAAGTGCATTTAAAAAAAAACAAAAACAAAATAAAGTGCATTTTCAAAATGAAACTCCTGATATTATTGTTTACTCCTCTCCTTAATGGTTTTCCAAATATGTTTTATGATAATTTTTAGTTCTTGTTGAACACAATGCATTTAATCATTTTGGAAACTTTTTTTAAATTGCATTAGTTGCTATGACTTCTCCAAGTCTATGAATCACATTATGCCTACCTAGATTTAAGATTAATTTGAATTGCAAATAATTTTGATGTGTTTTTGTGTGAGAGTTTTATATTCATATATGTCAGTCATGCATAAATCGCCATTCATACATCTCCACATTCGTCAGTGGATGAGATCCTTGATTGAGTAGTAATTAGTTGGTAGTTTTTTGTTTGGTTTTTTGTCGGTAATGACTCTGCCCTTCTTAAAAGTGCTAACAAACTTGTACAAAAGTTATTGGCACACTTTTGTAGACAAAAAAAAAGCCTTTACAAAAAAAAGAAGACAGAGAGAGAAAAGAGCGAAGAGTATGGCTGTTAAAGGCAGTTCAATCACGGCAAACATGAATGGCAAAAGTTTCCAGCAAGCCAGCAGGTAAATCATCATATAGAATATTTAGGCTCAGTTTATATTAGCACTTTTAATTCTTTTGTAATTAAGTATATTTCCCATTATAATCACTTCCTTGTCTTGATACTAGTAATCTATAACATATATTTTACATTAAAACTCAAATTAATAGTAGGCCTATAAATAGTAAAAAGAAAATATATATATATATATAAATGTTCTTAAATGTGTTGTTTATTAGTATATAATATCGATTATGCTGTAAAATATTAAATTAAATGTCCTAATACTTAGGCCCACAGGAGGCCTGTAATGTTTGACCCAAACAAACACTCAAGGCAGTACTCCAGGCAATGTTGGTTTATTTTTTAAAAAAAAAAAAAAAAAAGGCTTTGCAATCCAAAAATCCAACAAATCGTTCTTTCTCAGACAGAGGAATTAATAACATGAGAGATAAATGAAAAAACACATGGGAAAATAAAAAACTCCGCGAGCGTTAGAAAAAACAAAACCAGAGCACATAAACAATCACCATAACTAAGAACACCTTACTTGAGGCAGCTTGGAAGGACTTTGGAAAAACAAAGCATGCAGCACGCAGCCAAGACTCCTCGAAAAACCTCCGAAAAGTTGTGAGAACAAAGGGATACACACCGCTAAAATACTTCTGAAAGTAGATAAACAAGGCACCGGTGACCTGATAATGTCCATAGGATAATGGATAATGCTAACAAGAGTAAACGAGGAAGAATTAGTGCCAAGAAGGGTACACACAGGGGACCGCATAGGGCATGGAGACAAACTACAGGTAAGGCAGAATGCTGATGAGCAATCTCTGTGCAACAGTGCCCAGAACTTAAACTGATCGGATCGAAAAGAGTCCCACAGACTCTGTTATTGCTGAAAGGAACCACAAATACGGAATGGCAAAAAGATTAATAACACATCCTTGAGATTATCTGTCAGAAACGCATTGAAATATGATTAAGTAAAATCAAATACCAGTAGATCCAAATTGTTATAGCAAACTATTCCATGATTTTTTTTGGGAGCTGTTCCTTGATGTATGACTGACTAATATGCATCACTGTAAGTTTAGTAGCGTTTATTAAACATATTGTGGAACCAAATAGATGGAAATGTATCATGCAATTGAAACTATGTAAATAGCTAAATTCCGGGCTTTTGGTTTGGGGAACCTTTATTCTTTAATAAAACTTGGTTGATATTTAAGGAACCAATTAACTCCGACTTTACTGTCAGTTCCCTGAAATTCACACCACATAAAAAAAGGAAAATGGTAAAGCCAATAAACCGTAAACCATTAATATTTTTCAAAACATTGTACATAAAAGTAAACATTATTATTTTTAATCATCTGATCTTCAATAGTGATACATATATAAAAAAAAAAAAATATATATATATATGTATACTATAGCAATATATATTATATGTTATATATTATATATACAGATATATATATATTATTATAATATATATATATAATATTATTTAGATTATTTTTTATTTTATTTTTGTCTTTTTTTGTGTGCTTTCCTGAAGCTTAAACAGTAATCAATGGTTTCGACTGCCAAGCAAAATTCACATGATTAAAACTGATAAAAATGTCTGCTTTACTGGAGAGTATGTTTCTTCCATTAATAAGTGTCTATGAAAGCATAAATCAATGAAATACTCTCAGACGGGTAGTTGAGAAACCGACATGACAACCATACATATAGTTTTAGGTTTTGGCTCTGTGCACCTTACCTCATTCATTTTTAACCCTAGATTTAAGAGTATGTAAACTCTTACTCTGTCCTTTGTCTCTAAAACTGACTGTGTCTGCTTTTCTCTCAGGAAACTGCGGGCTTCCTTCAAAAGATGAGACATTTGCTTCAAATAAAGATCATGGCTCTACAATACGCAAAGTACATCACGATGACGGCCGTTGATTTTACACCCTCAAATTGTGCCTTTCCGTTTAGCTTGGAGTTTATACGTGAAATAGCCGAAACTCGTAGAGTGTGAACGTGTGACAAGGTGGAGCATTTTACTGCACCAATGGGAAAGACTTGTTGTGGAACATAAAGACGATTTGCTGAAAATGCCTTCACTCTCGGGGCCATCCAACGAATGTAGATTGAGTTTGTTTTCTTTCATCAGATTTTGGATGAAATGTAGCATTGCATCAGTGTCTCAGCCAATGGATGCTCTGCAGTGAATGGTTGCCGTCCAATGAGAGTCCAAAAAATGAGGAGAAAACCAAAAGCTGATAAGAACAACACCCCCTAATCCCACAAGTACTCCACAGCACAATCTCCAGTCCAACAGTTCACATTATCTGGATGAAGACATCTGATGCTGAAACAAATCACATCTAAGATGTTTTAACTGGAAATGGAATGCGACAGTTGGACGGTAGCTGCTGGCTAAAGTAATGGCTCCTAAATCCAAATAACCTTCTTCCTTCCATTGAAGAAATCCATCTTAATGTTGTCTATCACATCAATCATCCCCAGCCACACATAGAGCTGTTTGGGCCTGTAAATGCCTGCTTCATATCTGTGCAGATTTCTCTCTCCATGATTCAGACCAAACACTTTTCACACTGAAGGAAGCTTTTTTATGGATTATGGCACTCATATTTTATCAATGGTTTGAAGTTAAAAACATCCTAAAAATGCTGGACTTTGTTTTCAGCTTGTGTCTTCTCCAGATGTTAACTGATGGGTCTGGAATTGTGTGGATTATCTGTGGATTATTGTGATGTTTTTTATCAGCTGTTTGGTCTCTCATAGCAAAATGTGGTGCGTTTAATTACTAGTATATGAGTATTTATAATTAATTTGCTTTTTTAAAGCTTTGATTTTAATTTCTTGCAGATGAGTATTTAATGAAGCCACGAGTGATTCGAGCCCTGTTTATTAGAACATCAAAGTGGAGAGGGGTGGAGCTCGCACCTTTCATTATTTATTCTGTCATTATCGTTTTATTTCTCTCTCTGGTTTTTTAACCTCTCAGTACACATGAATTTCCAAAACCACATCCTACAATACAGGCGTAATGCAACAACTGCAGTTTGCACAGTTGTGGCCAAAAATGATTAGAACTTCTAGTATTTTCATCAGTTTTAAGTCGGGTATTTCTTTATTTCGGTAGTTTGCTGTAGTGTGGTCACTAGTAAATACCAGTTTACATTTCCAAACATTCAATTTTGCCATTAATTTTTTTTGCTCATTATCTGATCATCATCCAACACATCATGTTCTGGAATAACACACAAAGAAGCAGAACAAACTGAGACAGACTCATATCCGAGAAGAACTGTGGGCGTCCTCCCAAGATGCTTCACATGACCTAATGAGAGTACTACAGACTCACCTGTGTGTTTTTTGTGTTGTTTGTTCTACAGGTTCATCCTTCATGGAGGACTGCGTTCGTCGCAAGTTTCATGGCAAGGCAGTTTTGGGCTGGTGGTGAAGTGTTTTGGAAAGTTCTGCTGGAGTGGTCTTAAAGCGCAGTTTCCATCTCCTTAAACACATCCACATCTCGGCGGTCATCAGCAGCCCCATGAAGTGCGTACTGAAGTGTATTTTTGGGGGGGCAGTTTTGGTGCGGCCAGTCCTTAACTTTTAGGTTTGAAGAATTAATGCCTCTTGTTGTTTGAAACCATATAGAGACTAGACGATTGTCGTGCATTTTATCATGAACTCTTTTTTTTAGAAAATAAAGTTATAACATACTAAAAAAAGATAAAGCACCTTTAATAGTGTGAAGTATTTACTGGATAATACTAAAATTAGCCATTGCCACGTTAATTATTATTATATATTATTATTATTATTTTTTTTTTCAAATTAAAGTATAGCTGTATGATGAATGTCATTACTGTAATTTAATTATCCTTTGTTTGTCTGAGTCCAACATAGATGAGACTTGCATCTATAAAATCATCACACTAAAATAGAGAAAAATACTCAATGAAATTTTGAAGTGCTGTTCATTTGCCCAGTACTTCATGTCACTGGTTAATACAAAAAGCAGAGCCCTTAACCACTTGATTATTAAATGAGGAACAACTATATAAATGATATGTCCGTCAGTGTGGTTATAAGATTTGGATTAATTATCCTTGTTCGAAAAATATATTGACTCGAAGTTGGTGTGTGCCGCGTGGTGTGTGTGTGTGTGTGTTTATCATATATATATATATATATATAGTATATATATATAAATATATATATATAATTTATTGCGTTTTCAAATGATGCATATATATAATTTATAATTATTCATATTATAAATATAATAAATAGCCAATTGATTTTGCATCTATACATTTTCTTGCCAAGAAAGAAAAATAAGATGAAGCATCTTTCATTTTTAAAGTATTTCATATATTGGATAATTTAGTTATAGTTATTAATAATTCTACAATTTAAATATTAAAAATAAAAACATTTTTAATAGATTGTTTTTCCCATCTTGTGACATATATATCCTTGCGTGTGATAAGATTTGGTCATGTAGTTTTCGTTCATGCATGCATTGAAGAGAAAAGGATAAGGCATACACAAAGCACATGTTTTATGGTCTCTGTGTGGGATTTTTCCCACAGTTTGGGGAAGGTGAACATTCTTTTCTGCATATTAGTAATGTATGAGGTCATATAATTTTTTCCTATCCATATGAAGTGGAACCCATGTCCTTTACCTCTCGAAGTGAAAGCCGAACGGAGAATGGCTATCGTATTGTGCGCCACGCTCTCAGTGTCCCTGCCGGATCAGGAGGAGGATTTTCTAATTTAAAACTTCACCTGTATTGCCAGCCAGCGCCGAGGACATCCGACCGGTCAGATCACACACACTCGTCCCTGCAGGTGGTGCTACTAACAACACCTCTAATAAATACTACTTCAACATTAGTCAATTACATAAATGAATTATGTGCATTTTTATTGGATTTAAAATCCTGACCACCATAACCTGTAGATCAAGATATCATTTTGTGGCAGAGCTTTTCACTGGGTCGTTGTCGACAGCAAGATGACTAGTTTGTTGGAAAGCATTGTCCGCTGGGTTAACCGAGCCAGTGGGTGGTTTCTCCATGCAGTCAGAGCTGCTGAGTATTGTTCAAACAAGGAGGAAAACAAATATTGAATATTTTATATTTACAATAATTTAATAAAATTTACATTTTTTTATTCTATTTCTAAAATAAGAAATATTACTATTTTCAATGTAAAATTAAAAATCAAGTATATAAATAATAATTTATTTTTTACGGTACCACCACTGTCAAATTACAATACTAATATTTATGCTGTTCCTAAATTAAAATGTTAATGAATAATTGAACTAACCCTAATTTATTTTAAATATTGATAGCAAACAGACCATGTAACAATATGCACCTTCGTATTTTTATTTTATTGTGCATTAATTTATTGTGGTTGTGTGAAGTTTATATGGGTTAACTATCATTTAAATAATGTAAATCGATCCCTTTAAATTATTAAATTGTTATTCGTGAACATTAAATAAATTATTATATCTCATTCACTTTTTGATCTACATAATAATCTGGGGAACTGAATGTGTGTAATATATTTATGGATTGATTTAAACTATCAATTTTGAATTATTATTTTTTGGGCAGAAAATTGTAGGACAGCTGTGGAAGTTTTTTTTATCTTTAGGTCTGTCTGATACCTAAGCATGGGTGGGGGTTTTATTTTCTTCTAGCAATTCGGCTAGTGTTGGAAATACATTGAGACGTGGAGGGGGAATCGTTGTTGCATTTGAATGTCCCCATTTAAAGTTAACGGTCCCGACATTTAAATGTTCTGATTGTACCCTGAGTCATGCATTCATATTAAGACACACAATTACATAATTTTGATCTAGTCGTCTGCACGCTAAAATAGATTTGGTCTGTCGCTGCGTGACGCAAGAGGACCCCTTCAGATCCGAACCTTCTCGGTTGGGAGGGCTTCCTTGGTCTTCTGCCTGGGCTCGTGGATTGCGCTCTTCGTAGACTGGTGGTGCTATCTGTGCACCACATTCAATGTGGAGCTGGCCTTGTCGGTCAGACTGTGTTTCCTTTCTCTACAAAACCACAGTAGTCAAACAAACAGGACATCAATTTTTGCAACTTTAGCAGCATCACGCAGTTTACTTGGAAAATTGTGCCGGTTACTCGAAATATCCTGTGGCCCTTTGTTTTTTTTTTCTGAGATGGAGATGGTAAGCAGTATGATGCCTACATCGCCTATCCCAGAGTTCTCGAGGGCTCAAGCACCAAAGGCGGAGATTTTTGTGCGATGAGCCACTTTGCCTCGCAGGTTTTGGATGGCCAGTACGGTTATAAGTTGTTCATCCTGTGCCGGGACGGCCTGCCAGGGAAGGTAACGCATATGCAACCAAAACAGCACTGTCATATAAACATGTGTTGTGATTTCATATAAGACAATCCAATGGTGATCCTCGACAACCAAGGCATAAGCCATAAATAATATAGCTGCATGATTTGTGTGGTAAAAAAATCCTCATTGTGTGGGGGGTTTCTGACTAAAAAATTGTGATTTAAAATGTGATTATTATTAAAAATAGTTATTATTATAAATAAAATAAAATATTTTAAATATATATAATATATATCTATACAAAATTCACTATTTAATATTTATGTAATTTTAAAAAAGTGCTTTTAATTTATTGATTTCGTACAGATACTTTAAGTCTTAATTTCTGTTTCTTCAAATTTAAAAATTAAACAATCAACCTTTCATTCTGTCGTTTTGAAATTGGACATCAGATGGAAGATCCGCTGCCTGATTTGGGAAAAAAAAATCTTAAAGTTGGATTTTTTCTGATATAAATTGGGATTTTAAAATGCAATTAAAAAAATTGTTGTGGCTGCACAATGTGGGGCCAATGTGTCTGTGTATGTGCGTTTGTGATATCAATATGACGTTGATATAGTAATATGAGGCGTTGATATGTGCTGTGGGGCACTATTATTAGTGATTGTTAATATTATTATTACTAAGAAGATATCAAACCACTACATAACACTATTAATACACAATTTGTGTTTGTGTGTAGATCAGATAGATATATAGACTAGATAGATAGATAGGACTATATAATAATCATGATTTATTAAATGTAGTTTTTTATCAAAATAAATTCACGGCTAAAAAAGTTAAAAACAAGTAAGTATTTTAATAGTATTTTTATTTTACAGGACAACTTTAGCAGTACAATACTAAAAAATTTTCAGATCTTAATTTCTTTCTTCATTTTCCAACATTAAACCATCAAAACCAATAGTATTTTTTTATTGATATTATTTCTTTTGTTTCTTTATTTAATTAGGGTTTAGTTATATATTTTTATTTTTTTTGTTTAATTATTAATATATTTAAGTAAATCAACACCTGTACTTTTGGAAAAATCGCCTGAAGCCATACCGTGATTTTGGCATTTTATTGAATAATCATGCAGCCAGCGGTGGAAAGTAACGAATTACATTTTACCTTCGCGTTACTGTAATTGAGTAGTACTACTTTTTAAAGTAAATTTTTAAAATCTGTACTTTTTACTTTTACTTTAAGTATATTCTGTTTGAAGTATTGACTTCGCTACATGTTTAAAACACATTAATTACTGAGTAAAAAGAAAAAAAAATCGCTCTCCGGAACACCTACTGCAGTAAATAATGCCCAGGAGGGCAAACTGGCGCTAAAATATCACAAGAAAGATGCAGACGGACAAAACCAGGCGCTTAGTGTTGCAAGACCACCGCTGGAAAATGAAACCCCTTCATATTCTGAAAGTTTGAAATCGAAGGAACGTAAGTGAACCCCTCGGCCATATTTTTATCTTTATTATGCAGTGTACGCTGTGCGTTACCTAGGGAGACCAACCTAGCAGCTTATAAATCTTGAACAAGACATCAACCCTTCGCAAGCATGTAAGAAGTAAGCTAAATAACTTGCATCGTTGCAACTGGTGGTTAAAATGAAGCTTTGAACATTTTATGCAAGACGTTTAGGCACAAATTAGCCAAAAAGACAGTGGTGCGGACTTGTGCGATATACTATCGTCTGCGATAATATCATAATGTGTTGGTTTTAATGATGGTGCACGCGCGCATCTTATATGTGCGTTCTTTCACTGTGTGATTCCATCTGCTAAAATGCAATTTAGAATGATCACAAAATTGGAAGATATGGTGGCAGAAAATTTACATAATAATCATTTCATATAATAATCAAAATCACACAAAGATATGTCCATCTTTCCTCCAAAAAATCATCATGAATAACATACCACACACACACACACACACACTATATATTATATCTATATATTTTAGGGCCATTTATTTATTTATTTGACTTACAACAGGTCAGTAAACAAGTTTAATTAAGAGACTTGCGTTTTTGAGACACTCATATTGCCTATTTTTGCTCTATTTCTATAACCAAAAATAATTCCAACACAGCCACCAAAGCACAGTTTTGCGTCTCTGAGCCAACATGGATAGTGTTTCCTTCCCTGGAATTAATCAACTGTTTACATTGATTCGGTTCAATCGCATGTGATGCACTTATTAACCGGGGGGACTTGGCTGACACATACCTGGCCATTTTTAATTTCACATTTAAAGGTATCTTTTTTTATTTTTTTAAATAAATATTTTATTACATTTCAATGATATTCACCATTTTTATGTCCTTGCATCTGAAAACCTTATTCTGCTTTGTACTGCAGGTTAAATGGCATTCTTGTCCGCACTAACAGTGTGTAAATACATCTAAATGCCACTATCCCGATGAAGCTTCTGCATTTTCCGCTGCATTGAAAAGATGATTTTTTGTTGATACGATTTGCCTGGTAACACCCAAACTGATTCCTTTAATTAAAAACAACTATTCTGGATTAATAGGCCTCATGGGTGTCAACTCAGTTTTCCGAGTCCGTAGCCCTGCAGAGTTTAGTTTCTAACCCTGCTCCAGCATCACACACATCATGTAGGTTTCAAATAAGCCAAATGATTAGATTAGTTGGATCAGATGTGTTTAATTAGGGTGTAAACTGTGCAGGACTGTGGCCCCCCAGGAACTGAGTTTGACACCCTTGGTCTTATTTTTTGCCTCCCGTCCCACTGTTGCAACAAATGTAACTAAGTAATTTTTACTCTGAGTAAATTTTTAAATGAGCTACTTTTTTACTTATACTTGGAGTAGATTTTTTAGACTGGCACTTTTGCATTTTTGTACTTAAGTAAAAAATTTCATTAATGCATTTGTACTTTACTTGAGTAGAATATATTTTGTACTCTTTCCACCTCTGCGGCATGCAGCTCTTTTGTCTGGGTCATAGCTTGTGTTACCAAGCATTAGTTTTGTTCCATTTGAACATGTTACTCAAGTTTAAATCTGTATTGATGTAAATCATATTCAAGCAGGACTCTTTCGAAGCACAAAAACCAGTCATAAGTAGCACAGGTATATTTGTAATACTAAAAACAAATAAAATTGATTTTACTTTTAAGTGCCAAAAATCATTATAATATAAAGAGATGGTAGGGAGATGCTTGGAAAGGGTGCGAGAAGTATATGCAAATACATTTTGTTGACAGGCAAAACATTTCCCCTGACCACGCCTCCATTACACAGATTATGTAAATACAGATAAAAGCATTTTACTGTAGACCCCACACTTTAACTGATGACTCTGCTATCAGGATGTGAAGATTTTCAACCAGCATAACAAAATGTGTTTCTGAAGATAATCACCTTAAAAAGATCATGTTCCATGAAGATATTTTGTCAATTTCCTAATGTAAATATATTTTGATTAGTAAATTTTGGGATTTTAAGAACTATTTTTTACAACTTTTAAAAGGGGATTTTTCAATTTTAGATTTTTTTTAACCCCAAATTCCAGATTTTTAAATGTTGTATCTCGGGGCCCAAAAAATTTTCGATCCTACGCCCCTACACCAAAGAAAGCTAATTTTTTTCAGCCTTGGTGATGCATAAAGAAATTTCAAAAAAATTGACCCTATGATGGGTTTTGTGGCCCTGTTCACATATTTTCCCGGTTTTTCCAGCGGGTGGCGGGGCAGGACGCCGGGCCGCGCGAGACGCTCTGCTCTCCAGGTCGGCCTGACCCGGAGGGGCCCGGGAATGGGCCGAGACAACGGGTCGTACCAAGGGCCCTTGGAGGACTCCATGAGCGGGGGGGGGAGCTGGAGGAGATCCGCCAGCCGCTCCCTGCCCCCCCTCGCCCTTTCAAGGGCAAAAAGGGACTCTGCGGCCTGGAAAGAGGAAGAGGTGGGGTTCTGGGATGGGAAGTCAGGGAGCGGGGGACCCCCTCTGGAGCCCTCTGCACCTTCTGGAGGGGGGTGCGCTCCATGCCTGAGAGGCAAAGTAAGCAAGAAATTTGGTTTATTTCTAGAGAACCTAAATGGGTACTCGGCCAAGTTTAAAAAATTTCCCCCGGGTAATCGAAAATGCAGTGTTTCCTCTTTTTTGTTTTTATTTTTTTTTGAAAGTTTTAAGAAAACTTTATTCATCAAAAAGTTAAATTGATCTAAAAAAGGGCAGTTTCATTTTAAATAAATGGTTTTTTTTGAACTTTCTATTCATAAAAAAATGGGACCACTGAAAACTCCAGCAGTTGACGCAGAAACTGCTATAAAGAAAGACCCAAAAACAACTGTTAGTGAGTGAAGATATCACAACCCTACTGTTGCAGAAGACTTAATGAACAAAAGTACAGAGGGTACACCAGAAGATGCAAAACCACCAGGCAAGAAGAATAGGAGAAAGCCAATTTACAGAAAGATGCAACCAAACTGTTTTGGGAGATCATCATCATGCAGCAAGATAATGCCCCCAAAACAATGGGGCCCCAAAGAACAAAGGAGTTCAACAGGGCAAGAAGTGGAAGGTTTTAGACTGGCCAATCAATCTCCAGACTTAAACCCTATAGAGGCATGCCTTTACCTGCTAAAGAGAGGCTGAAGGGGGTACCCCCCAAAAAACAAACAAAAAACTGGAAGAGGCTGCGTGAAAAGCCTGGAAAAGCATCAAAAAAAGAAGAATGCTAATGTTTGGTGATGTCAAGGGACAGGCTGATGCAGTATTGCAAGCAAAGGATCTGCAACCTAAATATTAAGTCTTATTCACTTTAATCTATTTTTTAAGGCAATCTGTTCCAATACTTTTGGTCACATGAACAATGGGTGGGTTCAGACAAAAGGTGCTATCTTCTAAATTGTGTTTATCAGATCCAGATGAAAATACCTGGAAATAAAAGCTGAACTGTTGATCTCTTGTTTCATATTCATCTTTTGATGTCAAACCCAAATGTTTTCAGTCTACAGAAAAATAAAGGAATTGGCCTCACATTTTTAATTATTAACATTTCAGAACAAAATAAAATTCAAATTAAAGAAGAAAAAAACTTTGCAGGTAGGTTGATTGTCATGCAATCTAAACCAATCATAATGCCTTTTCTGACCGACAAACAACCAGACAGGAGATAGATTAATGTTGGTGGACTTTGAACTTTAAAATGTTGGTGTGGATTGATGTCTTTCCGTGGTTTGAAACAAGATACCTTCTGATGTTCATTTGTTTTTTATTTCATGTTTATTTTTTCATTAGAAACAATGTGTGGCGTGAGAAGTGGCATGGCTTGAGACTTGACGGATCCCACTTATAAATGTTGCAGGGTAATAAAAGGTCATAAAACCTTAAATGGCCATTGTTGCAATAATGCCTATTTAAAATGAATTCTTCAAATATTTGTGGTCATATCGCCAATTTTTTGTATATGGTGTGTCTCAACTTCCCCACAGGTTCAAATCACCGGGCTCTCTCCACTACTGCATTTACCCCTATCGATTACTTAATTTAGAAATAATTTGATATTTAAAATAACACATCCACCAAAAAATACACTTGTTGCCCCAACAGATAACAAAATATGATTATTTTATTTAAAGACTGAATTACATTTCAGAAAGTTTAAAAAAATGTTTGAAACCAACATACAAAACCTTAGTTTTGTTTCCCACCAAAAAATGTCACAAAGATTAATACCTAAGTGAAATTGAGGACTCAGCCTAAACTAATTGTCGAATACAAAAAGAACAAATTAAAAAATGTTGCCCCTAAAAATTAATAATGCAATGTAGAATAACGGGAAAATGTCCAAGGTCAATTTTTTCATGACCAAATGTTGAAGATGAATCTCTTTTTGAAGAGACAAACCAATCAGAATATATATATATATATATATATATAATATTATATATTATTACTTAAATGTGATTTTAATATTTTATCCAGTATATATACTCTCAAAAAAAAAAAAAAAAAGGTTTTTTAAAGTGTGACTGGCGCGGTACCTTTTTTAAACCGGTTACCAATATGTCCTTTCATTTAGGTAGCCTATCAAATATGTATCTTTTAGATGTAAATATGTAGGCTAAAAATGGTAGGCTACAAGGTGCACCTTTGATAGAGTAGTATATTACAATTGATCATCAGTGGTACTGTCCCAGTGAAGGCTTTTGTACAGTTGATTGGAACATCTACCTAGAAATCCCCAGTCACGTACGTATTTTGCGTCATTGGGGGGAGGCTGTTTCCTCCAAGGGTGTTACTAAGACGAAACCACAGTGTTTACAAAGAAAGGCGCAGTGTAGTCTTTTAGTCGTCATTGCAATAATTCCGAGAAGGAGCGACAGAGGTTTTAAAAAACCCTTTCTACACAAGGTAAGACACGACTGCTACTGTAGTCACCGCATTTGGGGTTGTTTTCATTCAGTTTATTCTTAGTAAGCAAATATATTTGTGTTTCTTTAATGTTTAACTGAAACTTGTTCCACCGAGCCGATTTTCTTTGGGGAAAACCCGTCATGCTTTGCGAAGGACCATCTTCCTTCATCCCGCCCACAAACATTTTTTGTAGGGAATACTATACATCATTTGAGCATCAGTTTGAAGTTTATGATTCACTTAACCCCAGAAAGTTTTACTTGCCCAGAAATTTTTTGCTTTCCAATGATACACCTTGCTGTGTCAGTTTCAAAATGAATATGTTTGTGTTTGTGTTTCGTATTCCAATCTGTCAAGAGGGTGGGAAATCTGTGGGGCGTTTTGTTTGACCTCTTGTATAGCTTATAACGAAAATGATTTTAAAGCCCTTTTCATGTTTTGTCTCAGGAAGACATGCAGTCACGAAAACCCGAGATGAGCGCGTTTTATTTTCTATGGACTTTACTCTCAACTCTTGGATTGCAGGGAGAGTTCATTTCCACATCTCTGATTGTAGTCTATACTAGTTAGGGGTTGGCTTCTGGCCTATTTCGCGCAGACATGTGAGGAGATATAGTTTGTGGCCCATCTAATTGCTGTGGAACGTTCATTGTAGTAATCTATTACAAGATGTCTAAAACCATACGGGGTATTTAATGGTGTAGCCGACATGAGGAAATAAGGGAAACTCACCAAGCAACGGTAAGGTTTACGTGGTCGCTCTGTTAGCGTTCAACAACAACGGAAAGAATTAATAAAAGGTGATGCTTTATTCGCGCTAAAAACCAGCAAGTAGCTGTTTTTATTTCTGGTCATTGATTTAAATATCTGTATCGCTGTACACTTTCTGAACGAACGCTTGACCTGTTTTCCCTCGACTGCCACTTTACAGTCCTCTCCTAAAATGCATTGATCTCAGACTAATGTTACGTTAGGTAGACTTGGCTATTAGCAAAAATTAGTGAAGCTGTGGAAGTCTTATTTGCAGTTGTCTTAGATAGGTGTTAACAAAAAAAAAAAAAAAACACCTTTAAAGTTCCCCGCTTCATGTGTTCACATACCGGACTTGACATCGGTAGCGCGTTCTCAGCTGCGGTTACGGAACTTTTTCAAAAACCACAACTTCGAAAAGCTTACACAAAAGCAGGTAAAAACAAGGTCAGACACCTAGGCACTTTAAAAGGGTATTTTTTAACGTTTCGAAGCCAAGCTAGCACGACAGTTCGTTAAACAAATGTTTCAATAATAATATTAAGGCTACATAAAAGTTGGCTTCTGAAGTTGGGACATTCTGATATTCGCAAATGCTGTGACAGCCCCGCAAAGTTACAATGCTAAACTACCGTAGCACTTCTCTAACGTCAATAGCATGCGCAGGAGAATGATCTACAGTCAGCCTTAGAACAACTGTTAATCAAGTTCATGCCAGGCAGTCAAACTATAATGCACACCTTTATATTTTTTTGATAATTATTAAAATAAACTGTAAATCATATGAAAAACAATTGCTACTTTTCATTCCGACCGAATGGACTTTAAACACAAATTTAAAGCTCAATCCCATCTAAAAACAGAATGACTCACTGTCATAAAAACATACTGTAAAGTGTTCATCTAGGTGTTTCAGTATAATGCACACCTTTTATATTTTTCTCATATCATTATTCAAATAACTGTAAATCATATGTAAAAATATTGCTAAAATATTTTACATGCGACTTCCTTCGGGTAATGAAAAATAGCAATAATATTTTACGATGATTTAAAGTTATTTGTCAATGACATAAATTGATTGTGTTTTGCACAGTTGGCTGCGTCAGTATTGGACAGTATTTCCACCACGTTTCTATTGTATACTGAAAAACAATGATAAGCATAACCATAAGTTCAATCAACGGCGTTTTGTCAAAAAAATGGAAAGAGTCAGGTATTTACCAGTCGTTGACCCTTGTTCTTCATAACACTCTGCAATTCAGCAACTGGCTATGCTGGATATTAGCCTAAGGTTTTCTGAGTTGATCACAACTTTGTGGGCTTAGCATTGTGGCGGGGGTGGGTGGGGTCTTGTTCCACTCGCCTTTTGAGGAAAAAAAAAACTGAATCACAGGTCTCTCTGTGGGATGGAGATGCTGGGGAGTTGCCTGGCCACTGATGCCAAAAATTGCAATCAATGTAATGATCTTCGAGCTATTCTTTTATCACTCTTGATTTATGACCATGGTGCTCAATCATGCTGGAAAATGCACAGATCATCACCAAATTGCTCATGGATCGTTGGAAGAAGTTCGCTCTTGCAGGACGTTTTGATACACATTCTTTATTTTAATGGCAGTGTTTTTGGGGGCAGAATTATGAGGAAAGCCCACTCCCTCAGTTGAGAAACGCAACTCCACAGATGGATGGTCTCACGGATGCTTCACTGGTTGGCACAACACAGAAACTCATGGTAGCGTTCACCTGTTCTTCTTCGCGAACAATTGATTTTCCAGATGTCCCAGATAGTGCGGAAGGGAGCTTTCATCAAGAGAAAATAAACTTTGCCGACCATCTTCTGCTGTCCTAGTCCTTGTACCACCTGCCAGAATTTCAGTCTGTCCTTGATGTTTTTCTTGGGGGAGAGAAGTGGCTTTCTTTGCTGCCCTGCTTGACACCAGGCCATTGTTCAAAAAAGTCTTGGCCTCACTGTGCATGCAGATGCTCTCACAACACCAACCTTGCTGCCATTCCTGAGCAAGCAACTGAACCACACTGCTGGAGACGGCGATTCCGTAGTCAAAATCCATCTGACTCTTCAGCGGAAAGAGGATGTCCTGGTGCTTGCTGGACACTCTGGGACGGTCCCTGAAGAACCTTCTTCAACTGCAGTCGAACCTCTCTCCTTGAACGTTCTTGACGATATATATATTCGTTTTTTTTAAATGCGGTTAAAAGGGCCAAAATGTTTGCCAAAAATAATAACTGCAGTCTAAAATCAAATGACTATAGAAGTGGCTCAGCGAATAAAAGTAGTTGGAGGATATGACCATAGCAACCGGAGATTGCTCGCTCACTCGATTGAATCATGTATGTTGTAAGACATAACGTTAAAAGGGTTAGTTATCACCCAAAAAGGGGGAAAAATAAGCCCATGAATTACTCACCCCCACTTGTCAAGGAATTCTGACGTGTAGGTTATGACTTTCGTTCGGCTTTCAGGCGAATGCAATCGGAGTTATATTAAAAAATTGTCTTTGATCTTCCCAAGCATATGATCCGATTCCATGCGAATGCCGCGTCTTGTGGGACCAGAGCCAAAGTGCGCACTGCCACAGTTCGCGTGAAACAAACCTGAAACCTGACCGTCATTTGGCCCAATCGAAAGCAATACATTTTACACTGTCTGAATCGTTCCCTATCGGCCTACATCAGTGGTTCCCAACCCCACGTTCCTGGAGGCCCCCCAACGCTGCAGTTTTCCCATGTCACCTTAATCACACAACACCTGATTTTTTCAGAGTCCTCAGCTCATTAGGAGAGACCACCCCGGGGGGAACCTCCACAAAAAAAAAAAGACCTGAAACAGAGGTGTGTCAGAGAAAGGAGCGATGCAAAATGTGCAGTGTTGGGGGGGCCCCAGGGGGAACGTGGTTTTGGGAACCACTGGGCCCTACAGGGTGTGCACGAAACGTGCCATTCACATGGCCGTTACAAAGGGAACGAATACACACGCTCGAGAGAAGTGAGGGGAACGAAATAAAGAAACATGGAGCGGGCTCCGATCTCTGCAGACGCTTCAGCATCTACTTTATAGTTGGGGCAGGTGTGGCTTTTCGGGATTCTAGAGAGCATTTGATTAGTTCAGAGATCTGAAGAGAAGATGAAGTTAGTACAAGGGTGACGGTCAAAAAAAATCGTTGATCCTTTTTCGGCGGAAAGTGATGAAACTGCAGAAGCCCTTGAATGGCTCTAAATCCTTATTTTGTCACCGATTTGAAGCACACTGGCTATACAGCAGATTATGACAGTAGACGTAACATATTGAAACTAAAGCACCAAAAACAAAAACTCTTTCAGCTTTTGTATTTCATGGGTAACGTCTTTTTAAATGTTCTTGAATGCATTACCTTAGGTAGGCGTACATCTTGCTCGTACCCGATTTTGATTGTTTTTTTTTTTTAAATGAGCAAGGTTCGTCATATTAAACAGGTAAAATCGTTCAATGACAAAGGCATATGAAAAGAGGAAATTTGATTCATGAATTTAAAACAGTAAATTAGTCCCCATAACTAGCGATAATGTAGTACAATTTTGTGTAGGTGTAATTTTTTTTTTGGCTCTCTTCAAGGGAGTGATGGATGGCTATAACACACAAGTTTAGATCAATACCCCACCCCCACATCATGTTTGCTGATGGTCTTGCATTTAAGCTTATGAATGCAAGTTGAAAATTGCAGAATATGACCTGGAGGAGGCGTGTTCCTGATCAGAGAGCTGGGAAAGCATCAGAGGAATAAACATTCGTGTGACTAACGGCGAGCTATGGGTTCTACGCCTGCTACACCTCTCCACCAGCGGATCCTACTCCTGTCTCAGCAGGTATGATGCAGTTCACAAAGTTGTTTTCGTTTTGACATATATGTTTTGATACCGAAGAAAAAATACGAAGAACTATGGTTTTTTATCACAAATCTTGCTTTCAAGCAAAATCCTTGTGTTTGTCCCGCCTAAGGGTCCACTTAGAATGAATTGCCTTGAAAAGGCCTCAGTGTTGAGTCATGCAAAATGGAATGTAAGTATATATCTGAACAACAACAGATGCAATACATTAATCTAAAATAAAAAACTGTAACACTTTTCTTTATATATGTTTGTTTTTGTTCAGTTTGTTATCTGTCCCATTCCCTCATTTCCATTCTTTCATCCCAACTTTCTGTTAGCTTCTATATGGCCCAGAATTGGCAGAATGAAAACCCGGGAAAACAATATTTGAAGTCTCCCGTTGAAAATAAAACATGCCCAGTCGTTTTGAACAGAAAATTCAAAAGAACGAAGTACACCCCATGAGCACAAAAGGAATCACTTGTTTGACTTCCTGTACATCTCTGAGACTTTGACCAGCCAATCGAGTCCCTCAGGCTCAATGTAAGACTCTGTGAGACACATGTAGAGACACATTTAAAAGGATTGGAAACCCCCCCTTTTTTTTTTTTTTCCCCCCTTTTCCCCCCCCCCTTTTTTCCCCCTACGGTAACTCAACTCCTTAGTACCGCCATACCATCTACCCCCCCTTCTGCACCCATATCCCGAGTCCATACTTTTCCTGTACGTTACTTCTGTGCATATGACCAATCAATCTGTAATCTTTAAGAAAGGATAGAGTTCAGGGCCCCAAAAACAATGAAAATTTGCTTTGAACTGTGAAAAATGTCCTCACTCTCAGGTCATCCAAGTTGTAGATGCGTTTGTCTTTCTTCATCAGATTTGGAGAAATGTGTAGCATTGCATCACTTGCTCAGCAGTGGATGCTCTGCACGTGACTGGGTGCTTATTGTTTTCCCTCAAGACCATTAACTGATGGACTGGAGTGGTAGTGGATTATTTGTGATGTTTTTTGTATCAGGCGTTTGAGACTCTCATTCTGACGGCACCCCATTCACTGCCACAGCATCCCATTTGTGAGCAAGTAATGCAATGCTACATTTGCCCCAAGTATGATGAACAAAACCAATTCACATCTTGCTTGGCCCTGATACTGAAGTACAGGCAAAATGTATGTGCATTTTCACAGAAGCACGTTTGCACTTTTGGATGAAACTCTCCTTTAATGCTTTGGTTAACATTACTTTTATAAGAAACCAAAACATTGCTAAAAGTCGGAGAGTCCTTACATACATCCAATTACAACTGCAGTTCACTTTCACACTTTAAACATCATCACTCCTACAATCCAAAAGCATGTCTGTACTTGTACATTGATAATTGTTTGTCCGCTTAAAACGGTTTGTTTTTCTTTCTCTTTAGAACTGCCACCCACTCAAATGTGACAAACAGTAAGGTTTTCCGATAAACAGACTCCCGAGACAATGATTGGACTCTATAAACATGCTTTGTGAGCTTTTACCTTTGAAGGGCAGAATGACTCCTGCTGCCCAGACTACAATTTACAAGGAGTCTAACAGCCTCTCTATGGGTTAGGTAAATGACTATTTAAAATCTAGAAAGGATTCTAGATGCTCTGTTTATCAAAATCCTGTCAAGTGAGTTGCAAGCCTACTAAAATAAGTCTATTAATTAACACTGAGGGAAGAAAAAAGTATGGCCAGTACCGTAAGGTGTTTCAAAAATTAAAAGAAATAAGAGTCTTTCTGCCGATAATATTTACGCACGTAAATGGTTCTATACACACAAACACACACACTACACACACACACACACACACACACCACACACACACACACACACACAGACATTAAAAAACAAAAAAAAAAAATAGACACACCACAAATATTATTAAAACTTTAACTGAAACTAAAAACTGAAAATAAAATATAATAAACTACTTCAAAATGCTAATAACAACTATAATAAGTATCTGTTAACTAAAAATAACTCTGCTTAGAATCCATGAGAAAAACATCTTTGTCAAATACATTTGATCTTAAAGATAAATAAATGCCTTAATCTCACTATCCAACATTTGGACCAAGAGATGGAAGTATAGAGCCGAGGTTGAAAAGTTCAGATTGAGAGAGTTTCTGTGGTTTGATCAATAATGTGATAAATGTGATTCATTTACAGTGGTGGACAAAGCCTGAATGATCTACCCAAAAGATGAAACCACAAAAAGCTAAAACTTGGTGTAAGTGATAATGATGACGAGTATTGTAACTTGTAACTGTCCTTTTAAGCCCTTCTGCTGCGGTATGTGTGCATTTTTAATTCTTAATTCAATTCTATGTGGTTTTAAGAAGAATAGTTCACCCAAAGATGAACAACAGATTTGCTCACCCTCAGGGCATCCAAAGATGTGTAGATGAGTTGTTTTCTTCATCAGATTTGGAGCAAAGTCGCATTCTGCATCAGTGTCTTCAGCAATGGATGCTCTGCAGTGAATGGGTGCCGTCAGAATGAGATCCCCCAAAAACATTGATAAAAACAATCACAATAATCCACAACCACTGCCAGTCCATCAGTTAATTTCTGAGAAGACAAAAGCTGTGGGTTTTGTAAAAAAAAAAAAAAAAAAAAATGTTCACTGTAAACTGTTTGTTTTTTTTTTTTTTTTTTTTTTCTTTTTTTTTTTTTTTTTTTTTTTATTTTTTTTTTTTTTTTTTTTTTTTTTTTTTTTTTTTTTTTTTTTTTTTTTTTTTCCTTGAGACAAGATACGTAGTCCATAATCTATAGTTTACCTGCCTGTAGTGAAAAAAGTAATCTGGTCTTGATTAGGAGAGAAATCTGCACGAATCCGCACCGTTTACAAGCCAAACACAGTTAAGAAAATATGAGAGAGGAACCAGTATTTGATTTTTAACTGAAGGAAGGCATTATTATGGAGTATGGGATTATAAAATGGGACTATTTTTAGCTGAAAACAAAAGTTGTCAGTTTAAAACGTCTTAATCTGATGAAGAAAGCAACTACATCTTGGATGGCCTGAGGGGAAGTACATGTTGCCATTTGGGGTAAACTAGCCCTAATTCAAGAACTGAAGTGGATATTTAATTCTGAATAAGCCTGTGACATGAGCATGAAAAAAAAAAATAAAAAACATATTCTTTTTTACAACCCACCTCCCCTTTTCAAAGACACTCCCCCTTGATATTCCCCCACACCACCCACCCCCTTAAATTATGCAGTATGTGATTTGAATCGTTCATGTCATCCGGGGCAGATGTAATTAGTTTAGTTTAGAGGCCCCTAGGAATCGGGCTCTCTATTATATTGCACACATTTACCTGGATCAGCCTTGAAATCTCCTTGTTTTTGGTTGTGGATGCTTGCTGCTTGCACAATGGTGGTGCCCCACAGAAGACGTCTTGAAGTATAAAGTATGATATTAATTTCAAAAGTGGGGCTTAATGTAGGTGGATTTTCGAATTTGTGACAGGAAGGTCACGAAACTACAGCGGTTTCCTTCCCCTCCCGTAACGGCTGTAAAGCAAAGCAGCGGCCGCCTCATAAACCGCATACTTTTTCATCAAATAAAATTGAAAATGTCCAAGACATTCATAGAAACAATTAGAGAATTTGATGAGGATGAGAAAAATATAGCCTCATATTGAGGAGGAAAGTCCACTGAAGAGTTACCAGCGTAAGCCTGTGTGCCAAAGGCCGTCCCTAATTCTAAACTTTAAAATAAACTACTTAGTTATTTAACTATGTTAACTTTAAATTTAAATGAAAATGAAAAACAAATTTAATGGAACCTATACAGTTACACACCCAAGGCATTATATCAACCAAACAAGAAGCTGCGTATGCATACTCTTACTTGGGTCTTTCTCATAGTATACAGACATTTAAAACAATAAACATATAATCACGCACTGTTATCAGATACAATTATTAATTACAAGCATTCGGATACATGATATTTTCATTTGCGTCACGCAGGATACACGAAGTGAAGGAAGTGTGATCAACTCGGAAATGCAGTTCGGTTGTCGTGAGTGATAAAAACCACTGTAAAAAAGCAGTGCTTAATGGCATCTCGTAATATGAAAAGCATTTTTAGTGGGGCCCTTGGCTTTTTGGGGGCCCACTGCATGTTTGCCTACCTTTTGCCTAATGGGTAAGTTCCGCCTCTGCATGTTGATTACAGTGAAAGTTACACACTGAACTGCCAAAGCTCTTGTTTGACGAAAGAAAACGACAATGGAGAAACTTTGATCTACTTCTACTGCATAAAGGCTTAAAACTTCTGGACTACAACACAAGCATGTAGTATTACCTTTGCCATTCACTATTCATGCATATAACCCATCTATCCATATTAGCGTTTCAACGGACGTATCGAATAGTCGACTTTACTGCTCTACACATGAGGACTTTAAGCTTGATGTCGACTAGTCACTGGTCCTAGAGAGGGCGCAACAGGATAAAAAATCCTTTGAAGGACTTCCACAATTTACGAGCTGTTTCCATCAGTTAAAATGACAAATAAATGCATACTCTGAAAGGCTCCACAAGACGTGTGTGAATATATTACTGGATGCTTGAAATTAAACAGGAGAATGACACGTTTTAAACCGCTTATTGTACAGGTAAGTTAATCGCTGATCTAATCTAATTGCGCTGCTGCACTGTAACACACACAACATAGGCTACAGACAGTAGCTCATACATCATGCGCAGATCGCGCGCACACAGAATTCATTCAGCGCGGAAATAATTTTGTCAACACTGTTCTAGGATTTCTGATTAAAATAAGCTTAAAAACTGAAAAGTTCAAGCAACTAAATCAACAAGGTTTCACGGGTACTACTAGAAGATGCTGCCATGCAGAATTAATTCACACACGCAATCGCTCTCACGACTGCATTCATATGAATGTGTAATCTTTACTGTGCCACTTTATCTGTATCATGATTTAGAACGAGCAGAAATCTGATGAGAAATATAAACGACCCAAAGACAAAAGAACTGATAAAAATGAGACTGTTATTGGAGCAATAGCCTTGTTGGCAGAGCGCTGTGTCATGTATCCATAGCTGTGGCACCAATGGTTCGTCCACAGCTCCAGACTATTTTGTTCATTAATTGGGACATCATCAGCGATTAGTCGATTTTGACGTTATCTTTCAAAACATAAAACTCGACTTTAAAAAATCAGAGGTCGTTCAACTATATTTATAATATATATATATATATATAGATAATACTTATATATGATATATATATTAATATATATCTATATATATATCTTATACCTGATATATCAATATATGTGTGTGTGTGGTGTGTCAAGTGTGTATATTTATATATTAGTGCTGTTTTAAATGATTAATCGCCGATTAATTCGCATGTCTAAATAATTTTGTTTACAACAGATATATGTGTGTCTATGCGTTATATTTAGTATGTATATATTATATACAGCACACAAACATGTATATATCTAAAGAAAAATATGTTGTTTATATATTAAACTATATCGCTATAAATTAATATAAAATTAGAATGAATATATATATATTGATGTAAATACATGTAATATTTTCCAAAATATATACATGCATGTGTGTGTATTTAATATATTTTATAATAAATATACACAGTATCCATATATTATGTAAACAAAAACTTTTATTTTGGATGCGATTAATCGGTTTTTAATCATTTGACAGTTACTACTAAATGTATGAATTTAATATGTATATGTGTATTGAATATATATATATAGAGAGAGAGAGAGAGATAGATCTTTTTTTTTATGATGTCCAACCACTTTGCTTCTGCATGTTCTCATTTCATCAGTGTGAAAGAGGGTGGGAGCGGGATTACCTGCTGTCTTGTTGTAATACATCCCAGAAGATCACAGAAGAATATTTTAATACACAAATTTAACCTGTGTGGTTCAACACCCCAGCTATGGTTCCGGCTTCGTGGAAGAGTCCCTTCTTATTCCTGGTGTAGCTCTCAGTCCATCTTTACTCCTATGTACAATTATTAGTTAAAGTCTCCTCTTTTCTATCCTGCTTTTCTGGTCTTTCTCTCTCCAGCGAGTCAAAATGAACCGTTATTAACTGGATCGGTTCTTGGCTCTGGTGGCTCTGCTCATATTACTGTGTGCCGTTGTGTTTCTTTTTAGAGTTTCGGTTGGGTTGATGTTGGTTTGATTGGTTTGGCTTACAGGGCTGACTAGCTCATACTTGCTACCAAAAGCAGTGGTATTTTTAATTTCGAGGACTATTCATTTATTTTATTGACTGTTCTCATGTAGAGATGCTTATTAACTTCAATGGACCATTCAGGTTTTCAATTTTAAGCTAAACAGATTTTAACTGTGTATACAATTAAAATTGTACTAATTATTAATATTAAATCTTATTATACACAATTTTCATTATATAGATAATGAGTGTTTAAACAAATATATTAGAGAATGAAATGAACTGAAAGTATAAGGGGTTTTTTTGGGTTTTGTTTTTTTGTTTTTAAAAAATCATGCAATTCATTGAGTTCAGTTCAATATCATTTTATAATAAAAGCATAGGGTAACGGCGTTTCACTGTAAATCCAACAATGTGATGATTTTGTCACAACAAACCAGTGTACACATATTTCTTAAAAGCTGGGACAACATTGCCCTTAAACATGTCCTAAGTAGTCAAATTTACCCCTTAAAAAAATAATAAATAAAATAAAAATAATAATAATAATAATCAGTGCACAGTCAAGAGGTGACACCGAACATCTGATCCATATAAAATACATTGTGAACATATTTTAATTTTTATATTCTAATTTTATGTTTTATTTAATTTAAAATATATTAAAATTGTGATCCGGTCTTGTTATATTTGTATTGTTATTTTTTTTATTTTTATTTTGTAAGTGGTCTAATTATTCTCATGCTTTATTTAAGATGGCAAGTGGTACGAATTGGCGTATGTGAGTTACCATCCAGGGGTGTTAACACGCTCAACTTCGGGGTCCTTCTGCAGCTACATGTTGCATTGGATTTCCTTCCCGCGGTTTTGGAGGACCTTTATGGTTACAAAACTCTTTATCAGCGGTCGTGAGGACTTACTTCCTGGGGAAGGTAAACATCGCTGTAACAGTGATCACAACTAACACAGCTCTACACAAGTAAAAACCCTGTTCAAAAAAAAGGAGCATTTTTGAATTAAATCACTGAAAAAATATTAATTTTAAACGATTTGATGTTGTCTAATGACGAGCATAACCACCCCTCCCATAAATATATATAGAAAAAGATTCAGATGTATCTATTTGAATTGTCATATAAAAATGTCGAGAGCACTTTTGTGAGTACCACACGTTTTAACATAAACAAAACTAATAAACTTACATGTAATGTCATATTTGTCATACAGAATTTCCCTTCCTTTCCATAGTGAAGAGATTTATTGAGTTTAAAGCAATTGGATAATAATTTCATATTCGTATTTCGATTCAGTTTTGTTGTAGTTTTTAAAGTTTTAGTTATTTTGTTATCTATACTAGCCTATGTGTGTAGTGCTGTATATAGTATATATTATATAGGGGTGGCACGGTGTCGCTATAACAAAAAACCGAAACCGTTCGGTTCACCAGAACACGGGACCGTAGCACGTAAAACAAACAAGGTTCAAGCTAATATATGTTATGTTAATGCATGCGCATTTTTGGAATCCCAGACATTATAACAACCAGCGATGGGAGAGAAAAAAACTGGACAATGTCATTCAACGCGAATGCTTTACATGCTTGACATCTGAGCAGTCATATATCAGTCATCACCCGGGTGCTGATAGCGCGCCCATCACCGATGGAACCTGAACAGCACACGTATCTGTGTTTTAAACTAAACTCATTTAAGCCTTGCTTGCGAGTGTTTAAACATGTATAGAGCCAAAGGACGCAAGAGCCCGCGCCTCAGAACGCGCGCAAATAGAAGCTCTCTTCTGAAGTATTGTGTTTTAAATGGACAAATTCAGACAAAAATTTATGATCAAAATGCCCGTTTGGTAAGTATCCTATATCAGACATAGTGACTGAACGTAGCCCTACTTGATCAGTGCATTCTCTTAAAGTGACAGTCCTTACTATTAATCGAACACAGCACACACAGAAGAATCGAATCACTCACTGCGCGTGATTAAAAAGCTTTTGTAACTTTAATGCGGAATAATCTTTAATGTATACAGGTCCAATATGCAATGCTGTGTTTGTACATTTGATTTACTTTATTCAATTTCTGTACGTAAAAAAACTTATGCCTAACCAAAACTTGCCTAACAACACAAACCAACAAAACCACAACTGAAAAAACCTCCCTGCGTTTATTGTTTTTGTATCCTTATTACCTCTATTTATGTATTATGTGGCGCTGGTTGCTTGTAATTAGATTCGAATATTCTGCCCTTTTGTATAATGAACAAAAAAGATAGTTTTATCCAATACACCCTCAACATACCGAAACTGACAACCCCGAAAACCCGGGACCTCCTCTAAAACCGTGTGAAACAAACTGAACCCGTGTAAAGTTGAACCGTGCCACCCAAAGTAATATATAATATTATATATATATCTTATATATATAATAATATTACTGATATAGTACTATATAATATATTAGTATATATATAAAATATGAATGTTGTATATGAAAATTTTATTTAATTGTTAGTTAATAAATTAAGTTTCCATTTTTTACGGTAACTATAAGTAATGAAGCCTGGTCTAATCCAAATGGATGGGAAATTTTTAAATGCCAATACCCCTCATCTTCGGGCTTTAAATATCTCCTTGGAACTGTTTATTGTAGCACAATCCATACTACAAAGACAAGCGGTTTGGTTGACATTAATGAAACTCTTCTTTTTTTTCAGCTGCGTGCATGAAGTCATTGCCTGCACAATGAGCCGAAGCAGAAGGCTGATCATTGTTCCTTCACATCACCGTCGTGTATTGTGTTACCATCAAACTGACACCACCAAGAGCAGTTTTTAACCAGATAAACTCCCCATATCAGATTCATGATGTGCAACTGAAAGCAACAAACACTTCCTCTGACCAGATATGGGGCGCTCTGTCCCGAGCAACGGGTGGGGTCCTCTATGAACGCTTTAGTTGAAGCAGGGTCTGGAAAGTCCATCCTGGTAGCGGTGGAGGACGTGATTTGTGAAGAGGCTCTGCTGCCCCGAAATCTTTGCTGTTGGCGGACCGAAATCAGTCAGCACCAAAGGCCATCCTCAGTATGAGAGGGCAGAGATGCCAGTACACTGGGGGAAACAGAAGCTTCTCTGTACAACCACATGCGCCTATTCAATTGCCTTCCAGCGAAGCGGCGGAAAGAGCCAAAGAGCTGATGGTGATTTGAGATCTTCTCTCGTTGACCACGGAAAACATTCTAACACAAATACGTAAAACTCGTCTTATTGACCGTGTGTATTGGAATAACACGGACTTCAAGAAAAACAAGAATGCACACTTTTCCCAAATATGAAAAAAGGATTCTAAATTGATGTCAGGTGGTTTTGCAAACGATTTAATTTTTAGCTACGTTTAAAAAGAAACAGATTGTTTTGAAAGTTTAGGTCCAACTAATTGGTTTATTTAAATGTAGCTAAAATACATTGTTTGTTGCAACCAACTTTAAAAAAAATAAGTAAATTCAAAATTAATCTTTAATCAGAAAGACCTCAGAGGCTGGGCCAAGCGCTTCACAGGTTTTTGTTGGGTTTTTTACAGTGAGCCAAGTTGGGCCATGGCAACTGTTTTTTATTTTACGGATCATGGCGGAGGAAAAGTTTGGCGGTTTAGTTATGGAATGATGTTAGCCTTAATGTTATCTCTAAGCTAGTGTGCTAGTGACCAAAATAGATTTTACAAGATATAAGCACTCAAAACTCACTTTGGCCGTATAGATCAAAGCTTTTGATGACATGACCCTGTACTTCAGGCTTCTGTCAAACTTTTTTGTTCAATCAAATGCTAGAATTCTGAAGCATACCACTGCCTATAAACAGATGCTGAAGCTGAAATCGGACACTTATTCAAAGATTTTGTATTTTTCTGTACGGTGAACGAGGATAGGAAAGGATTCAGGTGTAAATATGCTTTCCGTTGCATTCCTTTACCAAGCTCAATGGCTCTAGCCCAAGCTGTGATATAAATGAGTGTTATTTGCTATTTTAAAAAAAGGGGGTAGGGCTACTTGATATGTCCCGTCCTGTCTCCTGTTTCTGTTAAAATGAGGTCAACACATCGAATAACGCTGCACTTTTAAAGCTATTCAGTGGACCATTCCTTGCGTTTTTAGATGCAAAGACGTGTTCTTTGTGAACGCTGAAAAGACAGGCGATGCAAGTTACAATTAAAATAAAATAAATGAATGTAGAAGTGTTTTTTTAATAGAACAATATATTTTTTAAATAAATTTCCTCAATTATTTTTATATTTGTATATTCTTTTGTTAATGCGGCAACAAGTGCATATTGCTGTTGGGTATTTTGTTGTTACAGTTACAGAGTTTCTACTTTTTTTATTTGTTTTGTTTTTTATTATTTATTATGAATGATTATTATTCCTATTTTATTTTTTCCTGAATTATTTAATACATTAAAAATATTTAAAACTTTTACAAGTGGTATTGTGACTACAGTTGATGTCAGATATAATATTGTTATGTTTTTTTGGGTTTTCATTAAAAAATAAATAAATAAAAACATTCACTGATTCATGTTTCATTGATCCATGTCATAGCCTATAAAATAATGATTTATTACAGTGCATCTAATAAATATTTGTCAAATATGTATACACTGAAAAAAAAAAATATAATTTTTCATTTAGAAATTGCTAGTAAATTTCACGATTAATTACAAAGAAACTGCCAAAACAACACCATTGTGTATTTAAGCTGTCTATCGCTATCAAAGCTTTATGACTATATTAGGACATGTGCGTAATCATGTTAGCAATGTATTAATCATGCTAGTGATGTGCTAAATCATAATAGCCCCATGTTTAATATATAATAAATCAAGCTAGCAACATGCTAATTCATGTTAACAACATGTTAAAACGATGAAAATCATGCTATCAACATGGTAACTCTTGCTAGCAATGTGTTAAATCATGCTAACAACGTCAAACTTGTTAACAATTTGCTAATTCATGTTAGCAAACATGCAAAAACATGCTAGCAATGTGTTAAATCAAGCAACCAATCATGTTAATGCATACAAATGTGCAAAATCAAGCTAGCAATGTGCTAAATATGGTAACATGTAAAAACAGCAAAGCAAAGTCTTAATTCATGTTAGCAGCTTGTTAAAACATACTAACAATGTGTGCGTCCGAAATGGAATACTGCTTAGTAGCCAAGTCGCTTTAAGACAAGTCATGTCACTCGGCGGCCATCTTTGAAACGCCTCTCGGGCTCAGAAAGTGCAACTCCTAGCTCTTTGAATGGGGAACATCAAATTCTACAAAACTGTTCACTAGGTTTGCGATTAAATTTCATATTTGAAATCACCAAATAAATCTGATAACAACCGTGTCATAAATTTTGTTTATTTTGCTCAAATAGCGTATAAACGCTTATTATTTAGGATAGATCATGCAGTGCGCATGAGTGCACTTCTCAGAACGCTGACTGTTTCTATAGCAACCGGGACGCTTTTAACGGCAGCTGCAGTGACGCGCTGACTTTATCGATTAGCGATTGGCTCCTTTATTCAGAAGGCGGGGCCTCTTGCGATTGAGTGCTGCATTTTTCCCCATTCAAAACCATATAGTCTTTGTTAGTAGGTACTACATTTAAATTTGAACTTACTACTTTTTCGACAGTTAATGGAATTCGGACGCTCTACATCCGCCGTGTTGATGTTGTCACGTGACAGGATTTGGATGTTGTGCGTACGTCGTGTTTGTTTTGTATCGTTATTTGAGTTTTTATATTAGGTTTAAAGTTTATTGGGTCAGGACTTCTGGGCGGATTCTAAATCATTTATCAAATAACGTAAGTACAATTTACCTATTTAGCTAGCAAATTTTACCTCAGAACAAAAAGTAATGTCTGTGAACACCATGATAGAGGCTCATTTGGAGAAACGAAATAAAGTAATTTATTGTTATAAATAAATTCATACAAATACACAGGACAAACAAAATACATGAATCAATGAATAAACTTGAATAAATACATAATACACAATTGGATAATAGAGAGAGAGAGTGAATAGTATACATACAATATATACATAGCCTAAATAAATATTATGGATAGATGCAATATATACATAAATTTAAAATTTAAACTAGGCTTTTGGCCAACACCAATGTTTGTTTAAAAGGGACAGTCAAATTTTAAGGGGCAAAAATTTCATCAAAAACCCAAAAAGCATTCTTTGTCTAAAAAATTTTTTTTGTCCCCTTTAAATGTTATTTTATTTTCTATAAATGGGCTTGCAACTGAAAATTGAAAAAATAAGGTAAGAACAGGTTCTAAAGGTTGTTTAATTTTATTTCATGTTTTGAGAGCAGATTTGAATTTTTTATCATTTCGGGGTTTCACTGCACGCCCTGTCTAAGGTCACTTAACTCACTGCAGCTCACTTTACCCCAATGAAGAGAAAACAAAATTCTTGCCTGCTTGTGGCAGGCTTCTGTATGTTGGTTGATTTTTCTGTTCATTTCCACATAAATTCATACCTGAGCTTTGAACATGCTCAAAGGCTGGGTCACCCCCTTTTTTTTTTTTTTTAAAAAAAGTTCGTCACTTTTATGCATTACACTCCACAGGTATCTTCTTTTGAGCATATTTTTAAAAAAATTTTAAAATTATTAATTTAATTTGTTTAAAAATATATATTTTTGTTGTTGAAAATTGGGTTTTTGGGAAAACTAAATGCTTATATGTTGTTTTGGGGGAAAGAAAAATTTGTTTCTCAAAAAATAAACTGGTTGACCTTTTATTTATTTTTTAATTTGCACTTTTTTTTTAATATTAGGGGGTTGACAAGTGGGGAAAATTTTTTTAAAAGGGGATTCTGAGATGAGAAAGGGTTTTATTTTTTTAAGGTTTTTAAAACTTAAATCTAAAAATTTTTGCTTTGACTGAATCTGATCTGAAGTTTTTATGAACTTATTAGTATATTTTTATTTATTATATTATTATATTTGGGTTTGATGAACGGACAGATTTTGGTTAAAAAGATGCTGAGATATTTTTAAGTCGAAAAAAAAAAAACACGGGAATACATCCCGCGGGGGCAAAAAATCCATTCCTCTCAATGCACATCCATGATGCCACCCTTTGAAGGCATTTGTTAAATATGAAGGTTTTTTTTAGAAAACACAACTTTCCATACATCAAAAAAAAGCAAATAAGCGGGTAATAATGGACAATGTGAGGATTTAAAATTACGGTTTTTATTTGGTGTACTGTCCCTTTAAATTAATATAAAATTAGGGAAAAGTAGTCAACCTTAAAAAAAAAAAAAAATAGATTAAAATGAGTTTTTACTTCATTCATGTTCAATAGCAGAAATTTGGGGTTGGTAAATTTTGTTTTTGAAAAAAAGTTTCTTCTGCTTACCAAGCATGTGTTTATCTGATCAAAAATACATAAAAATTGAGAAAAAAATATTTCAAATCAAATGAACTGTTTTGTATGTGAATATATTGTAAAATGTAATTTATTGCTGTGATCAAAGCTGAATTTTCAGCATCATTACTCCAGTCTTCAGTGTCACATGATCCTTCAGAAATCATAATAATATGCTGATTTGCTGCTCAACAAACATTTCTGATTATTATCAGTGTTGAAAACAGTTGTTTACAGGTTTTCAGGTTACATGTTTCGAAACAGAAAATTACAGTTTTTGGCAAGGTCCCCGTTTGACTTGTTTTTGTAGATTTGTGTAAAGCGATCCGCCCTTTACGTGGAATTTTGTACCTGTTTAAAGAAAAGAAAAAGCAGCTGTTCACCTTATTAGAAGTCAGACTACCATGGCAATGATGTCGAAACTGGTATTTCAAGATTAAAAAAAAAAAAAAAACTTACAGTTGGTTAAATACATCTGCTCTAGAGAGCTTAACTCTCCTACTGATATTTAACAGGATAGTTCACACATTTACTCAAGTCGTTCCAGACCTGTATAACTTAAAATGATGCGAGGGTGAGTAAACAATACAAATGAAGAATAATGGGGTGAACTGTCCCTTTAAGACTCTATGAACTCACCTTAGCGTCGTTTCCTTGACGACTAAATCAGTCACACCTAACTGCATCTCTCAGCCAGCGGTTTAGTTATTGTGAACTCTAAACGCCAAATAAACACATATTTCGTGTTTTTACTCTTACAACAAGCAATGTAAGTTGTCGTGTGATTTATTAATATGTTTTTACTTAATTTGAAGGCTACTACTCCATATGCCGTTTCTTAACCACCAACAGAATGCGACAGAGTTTACGACAGTGAATCAGGACGAAATTAGGGGAAAGACTTAAGAGGTGAGGAAAAATAATTAGTTATGTCATAAAATACGATGTGATATAATAGCAGTGACTAGAAAGATACGTGTGAGGCGCGTTTTAGCCACTCTTAAAGGGATAGTTCAACCAAAATTTACTCACCTGCATTTTTTATTTATTTTATATTATTTTATTAACAATTATGATCTTATAATTTTAGTCTGGAAGAGAGAATTAACAATGATGCTATATTTAAAATAATGGTTTTTTAAACATACATAAATAAATATATATGTAGTATTTTAGTTTGACAGACAGAATTCAAAAAAATGAATCTATTTTAAGTTACTGAATTCAGTGTGTGTGAATAGTATATTATATATATATATATATATATATATATATATATATATATATATATATATATAAATATATATACAGGTGCATCTCAATAAATTAGAATGTCGCAGAAAAGTTCATTTATTTCAGTAATTCAACTCAAATTGTGAAACTTGTGTATTAAATAAATTCAGTGCACACAGACTGAAGTAGTTTATGTCTGTGGTTCTTTTAATTGGGATGATTTTGGCTCACATTTAACAAAAGCCCACCAAACCCACCATCTCAACAAAAAAGAATATGTTGACATGCCAATCAGCTAATCAACTCAAAACACCAGCAAAGGTTTCCTGAGCCTTCAACATGGTCTCTCAGTTTGGTTCACTAGGCTACACAATCATGGGGAAGACTGCTGATCTGACAGTTACCAGAAACAATCATTGACACCCTTCACAAGGAGGGTAAGCCACAAACATTCATTGCCAAAGAATCTGGCTGTTCACAGAGTGCTGTATCCAAGCATGTTAACAGAAAGTTGAGTGGAAGGAAAAGTGTGGAAGAAAAAGATCCACGACCAACCGAGAGAAGCGCAGCCTTATGATGATTGTCAAGCAAAATCTATTCAAGAATTTGAGTGAGCTTCACAGGGAATGGACTGAGGCTGGGGTCAAGGCATCAGGGCCACCACACACAGACGTGTCAGGAATTTGGCTACAGTTGTGTATTCCTCTTGTTAAGCCACTCCGAACCACAGACAACGTCAGAGGCATCTTACCTGGGCTAAGAAGAAGGAGAACTGGATTGTTGCCCAGTGGCGTTCAAAAGGAACTCTTTTCAGATGAGGCCAAAGTTTTGTATTCATTTGGAAAAAACAACCAAGGGTTCCTAGAGGTTTTCAGTGGGTTAATTTCCAACCAAGGTTCTGGTGATGATTTGGGGTTTTTGCAATGGTTTTTCCCCTTGGCGGTTTTTGAGGTTCCAATTGTGTTTTTGAAAAAACAAAAAAAGTCACTGCACCTGTTTACCAAGGAAATTTTCTGGAAGGCACCTCATGCTTCTCCCTTTATGCCTGACCAGCTTTTTTGAAGATGATGATTTTCATTTGTCCCACCAGATTTTTGGACCTGCCCAAACTGCAAAAAACGAACCAAAAAAAAGTTGGTTGGTAAATGACCTAGGATGTTTGTGTGCTTGACTGGCCAGCAAACTCACTCAGATTCTGAAGCCCAGAAGGAGAATCTAGGTGGTATTGTCAAGAGGGAAAAAGAGAGAAACAAGAGCATCCACCAAAAAATGCAGATGCAGCTTTCGAAGGCCACTGTCAAGGAAACCTGGGGCTTCCATACCACCCAGCAGTGCCAAAAAACTGAATCACCTCCATGCCACGCCAATTGACGGCAATAATTAAAAGCAAAAGGCCCCTACAAGTATTGAGTACATGTCACAGTAAATGAACATACTTCCCAAGTAACAGTTCACCTAAAAAAGTTTTTTTTATTTTATTTTTATTGGTCTTATGAAGTATTCTCACGGTAATTTGTTGAGATAATGGTAATTTGTAGGTTTTTGTTTAAATGTGAGCTTTTAATCATCACAATTAAAGAACAAAGACTTAAACTACTTCAATCTGTGTGCACTGAATTTATTTAATACACCAGGTTCACAATTGAGTTGAATTACTGAACATAGATGAATTTTTCCACGACATTCTAACTTGACTGAGATGAACCTGTGTATATATATTTAGATATTTAGGATTCTTTACAAAGACTTTCACAAATGATGACATTAGAAGCAATCAAAATCAACAACAAGAAGTTGTGTAATATGCAAGTGCTATGACAAGCTCTCAGTTTGTCCTAACGAAAGTACAATATATGAAGGTTTTTTTTTTTTACACACACACACAAACACAATGGTTATTTTAATGAGTTTTTAGATTTTTATAAGTTTCATTTGCATTTTAATCATAATCAAGTTTTTAGTAATTTTTGTTTTCTATTTAGCATCATTCATAACCAAGTAATCGAAAATAGGACATTGTTCAATAAAACTAACACAACGAATACAAAACAAAAACAAAAAAAAGACAAAAAAACACAAACACCATAACTAAAAAATAAATTTCAGTTTGTGTTCTTATTTATATATGGTTATAAATTTTTTGCTTTAAATTATGCTTCAAAAAGATTGTTGCATTTTATTTTACTACAGAAAGTGGATCAGTAAGGAATTTACCAAAAAAGACCTTAGAGGTGAGGAGAAAAAAAAAAACAGATATGAGGATAAAAAATATGGGATTTGGTATTTATTAAATGTCTGTGGTGTATCGTGTATGTTGAATATAATTAGTAAAATAGTTATAAAAGAGTTTTTGAGAGTATAAAGTCCCCCCCCCCACCATGCAACTGCCTTTCAAGTTTGAAGCTTTGAAAAAGACAAATGCGCCATGTAAATATTCAATATAACCTACACGCATAATGTCATGTCAGGAGCATGTTAGCCCACTAAAGCAGTCATGCTTTTCTCAATGATAATGTAATCTGATCGTACGTGTAAAAGAATGGCTTTCTGCCCCCCCACTTAGAGTTGCACTTGGTGACCATTACTGTGGAAACTGTTTTGGTGACTAGTATACATTCTGTGGAAAGAAAAGAAGAAAAGAAAAGCAAACAGCAAAACTGTCAAGCTTTTAGATTTTTATTTTCTTCTGTTTCCTTGAATGTAAACTCCAGTCAGAACATATAATGTTGATTATATGAAGCTGAGAAAAAAGAGATTTTTTACCAATCACAGTCCAAGGAGAGAAGTGAAAAAAAAAATCCTTTAAGGTGTAAAAGTATCTGAAAAATGCAACAGATGAAGTCAATTTTATTCTTCTGTAATATTGTTTTATATATATTATTTTATACTAGCACTTACCTTTTCTTTTCTTGTCTATCCTATTCTTGGGGGGGAAAAAAAAAAAAAAATATTTGCACTGAGTTCTATGCTAGACTAACTGAGACTTTTTGTCATGGCACTTGTATACCGTTGTTGTTCTCTCTCGCTGATCTGATTGCTTCTATTGTTCTCATTTGTAAGTCGCTTTGGATAAAAAGCGCCTGCTAAATGATTAAATGTAAATGTAATGTAAATGTTTTAATAATCTGTAAAAGTTTCTTCTTAGTATGTGTTAAAGTAACAGTTTTTCTATTATTTTCTATTCACTTTTGTGTATTTTATACAGGAAGAGGCTATTAATTTTTCTTTTTTCAATTGTTAGTCTGTGTAAACAGGCTAGAGAGATGTCTTTGACCCATTGCATTCAGTTTCACTCAGAAAACGCAAGAACACGTCCTATGTGAACTTGCGTAGAATAAGATGAGTTTTTATTTGCAAATGTGCTTTTTATGCAAAAAGTAATGAGTTTTGTTTCCAGAAATGCTGTGTGCACTAGAAGAGAAAAGTACACCCAAAGGATATCAGCACAACATCCAGTTAGGAAATCTGACAACTTATTCCAAAACATCGACAAGGTGAAGGTATAGTAAAAAAAATAAAAACAAAAAAAAAAAAAAAAAAAATAATAATAATAATAATAATAATAATAATAATAAATTAATAAAATAAAAATAATAATAATAATAATAATAGTAAATTAATAGAATAAAAATGTAATTGCAATTTACAATTTTTAGTTTGGAGGACAGAATTCACAAAATGGATTCTATGCTAAGATACTGTATTTATTTATTTTTATTTTTTTAAATCATGGTTACCTGAAACCAGTGTTGTTTTAGTATCATTGACATAATATTGTAGTTTTTAAATTGGGGTTTATTTTTATTTTATATTTACCATTTTCATTTCAAACGTACTTTTAAAAAATAATTTGGTTGGTGTTTGTCATTTTTTTTTTATTATATTTGTGTTGTAAGTATTATTTTTTTATATCATTTTAAAACTATTAAATGATGACTTTGCAACTAGCTGAAATTAAGTAAGCTTCAGTTAACATTTATTAAGTAAAATTTTTAATGGGTTTAATTTAGTTTTAGTTAAAAACTATAATAACGCTTACTTGAAAATAATAAAACCTAACTGAAATAAAAACCTTAATCTTATTTTTATGATCTTAAGTGTTTTGGCCATCACATAAAAAAAAAAAAAACACAACAACAAAAACTTTAAAATTAAAAATGAAAATAGAAAATATAAATGAAAATAAATAAAAATAAAATAAATATAAAATATTAATAAAAACCTATAGTAGTATCAGTGATAGTAAAATAACACGATGCAGAATATTCCACAGCACAGCTCATGATTTGAGCTCTTTAAATGAGGCATTTCAGTCTCTGTAATGCCTCCCGTCTCTTCGTGCTGACATCACCACTGCAGCAGTGCAGTTTTTTCAGCGCAGCAGCAAATGCATTGTAGCCCATCCTGTCTGTGCCCTCCCTCCCATCCCGTGCATCTGCGCTTCTCATTCACGCTCACTATCTCTAACACGAGCATGGATGAGGCAGCAGTGGAGCCGACCCTGGTGCAAACGCTCGCTATGAGCGCCGTTAAAGGCCGATATCTGACTCTGTCTCCCTCCTTCCAGCGATGCTCGCTCGCTCTCATGGATTAAAGAAAACATCAAGAAGAAAAGAGTGCTGCTTCTATGTGGAGGATGGCAGGTATGAACTTGTCTTATAATGTTTACTCCATCATACTGGGCAATTAATCCTTAAAAGCCTACTGTATCATATTTGATATGAACAACATGATTAAACTTTTGCTGAAAAATGTCACAATTTACTACATGCCTTCTGTTGTCTGATAGATAGTTTAGCCTTTTTAATATAATTGTACAAACATCCACCTTCAGCTCATGCTTTTTGCCGTCAAAACTACTGATTTTAGTAAACGTAAGAATAACTAGTAATATTTCCAGATGAACCATCACTGACTGAAGCAGCTCTGCTTTATTTGATTCTCCATCAATAATCTTTAGAAAAATCAGTGCGTCTCAAATCTAATCATCAGATCTTTTGAGGAATGTTTGTTTCCAGAAGCTTTACTTACACTGTATCTGATCTTCCCAAGCCTCCAGAACATCTCTTCACAACTTCTGAGCGGTTAGCTACTTGTTCATCTCTCAGTCATCGATTGCATTGCATCATTTAAATATCGTCTTACTAAAACATTATTATTGAGATAAAGAGTGACGACTGATATTTATATCAGTTTATGCAAGTATCTGGTGTACTGTTATAAAGATCTCATCGATTTACATTTTCAAAGCATCTGAGTCTCACCCCTTTTGGGCCATATAAATATCATCTGCACCAAAAAGGCAGTATTTTAGCCTCAGTTTGGAATAATAAAAAAAAGTCATCCTTGAGTTTGAGATTCATATTATCAGTGTATCTCATTACATGAGCCATAAAAACCTGGTGTATCAAATATTAAAACCTTATTTTTAAAAAAAAAAGAAAAAAAAAGTAGTCTTCTGTCTTATCTCCGCTTGATGTTACAACACACTCTGTTAATTATTCATCCTAACAAAGCAAGTAGTGCAAGAGCAAGCATTGTTATATCAAAGCATATAGATATATATATATATATATATATATATATATATAGTGTTAACATAAAAACAAACAAATAACACATCGAAGCAGGTAAATAGCAATATCCATATCCATATCCAAAACAAAGGATTCAGTGTTGTATTAACAGAAACATTGCTTTTTGGACATTAAAAGATGTTTTGCAGAAAATCTGAGTGCTGTTTTTCCAGGCAATTACAGCGAAAGGGGTTTTTATTGCTGCACAAACTTTGCAAAAATCCTGGACTTTGCTTATATGTATATTAGGCTGAACTATTCTTTTAAAGGTCTTCTGTGTATTCAAATATTAATGATGTCAGCCATACACTGGAATACTGTAAAGAAAAGATTATTGAAGTACACGGTACCTAGAAAATACAGTTTCAGTCTTCTACCTTAAAAAGGTGATGTTTTAATTCAGTGGTGTGTAATTTCTCATTGCCTGTTGTAAATATTTGTGAACTCACTAGAAGTTTCTCAGTGGAAAATAGTTTCAAAACTTAATCCAACAGTCAAATGGTGGGGCAAACTTTTACTTTACATGAGTATAACTCACAGAAATGGTCCGGTTTACAGAGCGGTCAAACTAAAAGACTAACGTGTATACACTTCCTGTTGGATTCTGTGTGTAGTTGGGACAATCTGTGCAGTGGCAGTGGTGTGGGGCTATAACGCATGTGTGGATTATAACAGGATTACTGTTGACCGGGAGGGGATTGGTAAGTGGTGGTACCAAAGATCCCGCACCTGCGATGAGGCCATCAAACCGGAGGAACTAATTGTGGGACGCAGTGGGACGACACCACACAGAACATGTCAGAGAGGTGCCCACCGATGCCTGTGGAGTATATCAACTTTGGCGGACTTGGACAGACAAATGGGAAGGTAAACTTATGTCCCAAGCTCTCGAATTTAAACCGACCTGCCCATTACTGAAAAATGTGCACCCTCAGGCTAGATGTGTAGATGCGTTTTTCTTCATCAGATTTGGAGCGAAAATGTTGCATTACCTCACTTGCTCACCAATACATCCTCTGCCAGTGAATGGGTGCCGTCAGATCGAGAGTCCAAACAGCTGATAAAAAACATCACAATCATCCACACCAGCAATACACACACCCCTCCAGTCCCTCCGTTCATGTCTTGAGAAGAAGAGAAAACGCTGGAAGTGTTTTGTTAAAAAACCAAATCCATCATTAAAAGATGTTTTTAACTTCCAACTATCCCCCTCTGGCTACAATGTGAGTACACATAATCTATCATAATAACGCTACCACAATGGGAAACAAGTTGTCTCTAACATTTAAAATCCAGCCAAAATTTTGTTAAGAGCTGTTTTGGCTTGTAAGCAGTGCTTGTATCGTGAAGATTTCTCTCTGATTCAGACCAGATGATTTTCTCACTTAAGGAAGCATGTTTATGGATTATGGACTTGTATTTTGGTCAGGAGAAGCGAAGGTTTGACATGCCGTTAATAATGGATTTTGCACAGCTTCTTGGCTTCTCAAGATGGACTGGAGTGTTGATTGGATTATTCTGATGTTTTTAATAGCTGTGTGGACTCTCATTCTCCCGACGGCATCCATTCCTGCAGAGGATCCCAGAAGTTATATATGTGAACTCATAGAAGGGCTTGGTGGTGTGTGTTGTATGTTCGGGTTGTCGTCGGGAACATTTCCAGTGAGAGTCTGTACCAGCTGATGACCCGAACACTGGAAAACTGCCGTTCGCCGAATCTGCTGATAGCAGTGACCGGCGGAGCCAGAAAACTTTACATGAAGCCTCACCTGAAGGACAAGTTCCGGCGGGGCATCATCAAAGGTCGCCCAGGACCACAGGTTACAGCAGCTTGGCGTAAGGCAGAGATTGAAATGTTATCACAAAGCTCTCTATATAAAGTTTTATAGCAGTCATGTTATAAATTTAGTCTCTATATTCAGCATACTATCAGGGGGGCAATATGTACTATATGTAGCACATCTCAACTGCCTAATTGTTTGTATCAGGTAAGTATCTGTTAAAGAGTCCCCTGAAGGCAGAGCGCAAGTGAGAACCCAAGTGCAGTTTTTTATTTTTTTTTTACAACACAGTGATCTCAAAACATCAACCAAACAAGAAACCGAAGACTTGCCTAGACTGACTTGAATGACGGCATTGAAACAAAAGATTAACGTGAACCAGCACTAGGACCTCAGAAGACAGCTACGGTTACAACCATTAAAAACCACGACAAAGGAGCAAAACGGCAAACGACTTGGCTACTTATGGCCAAACAAAGAGTGGTCACATGACCATGAACAAACCAATGGGAAACAAGGACACATGCCCTGGACAACCAATCAGAAACATGACACACTGAACAGGAACCAATAGCATGAAGGACAAGAGGGGGCAAAGGGAAAGCATGGACCACTACAGCATGATGAAACAATTACAAAGCTAAAAAGACATGAAAACATGAACATGAAAACAAACAAAACCCCACTTACAGTATCAAGGTTTCCAACCAAAACTATGGAAGCAGCAAATCAGGTATATTAGAACATGATTTTCTGAAGGATCATGTGACAACTGAAGTGACTTCAATGATGCTGAAAATACAGCTTGGCACCTCACAGAATAAATTGCATTTTAAAATACATTACACACTGAAAAACAGCTATTATGAATTGTAATAATATTTAAGATTACTGTGTTACTGTAGTGATCAAATAAATGCAGCTTTGGCTGAACAGACAGAGACTGCTTTCAAACCGTAAAAAGGATTATTATGAATTTATTCAAAACTTTATTCTTTCTATTTCTTTTAATTTAATTAAGATTTAGTATTTAGTTTTTTCTGTGGTATATTTTAGTAGTTTTAATGTTATACAGTTGTTTTAAAAAATTGTCGTTTGTCTTTAGTTTTAGATTGTTTAAGTTGTGGTCTATTTATGAAAGTGATAAAATGTTGCTTTGGTTGATTCACTGAAATCTTCTTTATATATTATAGTTAGTTCAATAGGAAGTGATGCATATATTTATACCAATAAAGCATACATGACATGCATTAAACACTCAAAAACATTTAAAAACACAGGCAGCCATTTAAACAAACCACCAAAAAATGTAACAAAGTGTCTGTGATGCCTTAATAAAAATATTCTTCTCTATGGTTTCAGTGCCATGACTGGAAATTAGAGACATTAGAGCATGTGTGTGCAACCAATCACCAACCCGTAGTGGTCCAACCCCCCCCCCCACAAGCTGCAGAACCATGTTTTGATGGTTTGTGTTGACATGTTCTTTAAGGTGTATTAACCCTTTAACTGTCACCCCCATTTTTTAAAATAGGCATGAAAGTGCACTATCCAAACTTAAATTGTTGTAATTTATGAACACTTTTGAATATAGACCTTAGGTTGGTCTCTTTTTAACGAATTTTTGAAGGATTTTTTTCAAAAAATTAAAGTATCTAAAAGTTATAGAAGTTTAAATGTACTGTAAATAAAATGCGCTATATTCATTTTATTTTATTTTATTTATTATAAATATTTTACATAACAGGTTTTACTCTAAAATTGGTATAAAATTAAAGGCTTGTGCCTAAATAAGTTATGTTCCAAATTTGAAGTTGATATGAAAAAAATTGGGTTCCTGTGAGATTTTATTTAGGCGTCATACCACAAACAGCCACTGGGATCCATCAAAACTCCTTTGAATTTTGTTTAATGAATTTTTCTCTAGATTTCTCTGTCAATTTTACTTCTATCTCATGGAATCCTGAGACTCAGACCTTTCCAGTGATATGTTTGTTGCCAAGATTATAAAAGTTTTGATTCTAAAGGCGTAATGCATTTTGTAATATGACACTTGACACTGCCCACTAAGGGGGAGGAGACCGCCATAAGCTTTTAAAGTGCTATTTCCATGGTAAGGCAATGTCTGATTTGATGGTGTGTGAAGGCTTCTTTAAGGTGTATTAAACAGGTTAGACTAATCTAATCTACAATGCTTTCGTTGTGTCAGGTGCGTGGATCCTGACAGGAGGGACACACGCGGGGTGATGAAGAACTTGTGGGTATGGCCGTGCGAGGAATGAAACGCTCAGCAGCGGTTTGATGGAGGGACAGATCGTCGTCATCGGTGTGGCACACTGGGGAGTCATACACAACCGGACACCACACTCGTGCATCCTGGAGGTCAAGACGATTTCCTAACAATGATTTGGACGAAACCTGATGCTAAATATGTACTTTAGGGTTTTTTTTTGTTGCTAAAAATATATATATATATATATGTCATATATTCATATATATATATAAACATATAGATATATAGTATATAGATAATATGATATATATTATATTTATCCTAATATAGATTAGACTATGTATATATTTATATAAGATACATTGTAATATATTTTTTAGAAAGGTTTTATTTTGAAAAAAATTAGGTATTTATTTTAAATTTAATTTTTATGATTTGTGAGCCTGGAGCACAAAAACCAGTCTTAAGTCTCTGGGTGTATTCTTGTAAAAATAGCCAACAATACATTGCTATGGGTCCAAAATTATTGATTTTTCTTTTATGCCAAAACTCATTGCGAATATTAAGGTAAGATTATGTTTCATGAAGATATTTGTTAACTTTCCTTCATAAATATATCAAAATCTTTAATTTTTGATTAGTAATATGCATTGCTAAGAACTTAATTGAACAACTTTAAAGATGTTTATTAAATATTAGATTTTTTTGCAACCTCAGATTCCAGGATTTCAAATAATAGTATACTCTGCCAATAGTGTCCTCTCATAATATAAACAATACATCAATGCAAGCTGATTATTCAGATTTGAAAAATTGACACTTAAGACTGGTTTGTGCTCCAGGGTCCATTTAATTATTAGCTTCTCATCAGCTCACCAAACACTTTATAGTTTCTGTTCTGCTGTTAGTGATTTTATAGCAAACCCGAGTTTTATGGGAGCTCCCTTCCAGCGAAGCTTCTCTCTCAGGGTTGTTTCGGCGTACTACGCTCTGGGAGCAGGGTCAGGGCCGTCTCTCTGCCTCAGATATCCCCATAAACACTCACTTCCTGCTGGTTGGATGATTGCACTCACCGGAAATGATGGAGTTGAGATTGAGCTGCGGGCCCGTCTGGGAGGAACAAAAACTTCACATCTCAGCGGCAGACGCTGGTAAGCAGAGGTGCAGTGTTGAAGCAGTCGTTACAAGATGTACTCATCATTTAAACTATTTGATATATTGTTACAATAGCCCATCAATATCAGTAGGGAAACTGGTACAGTAAAGATCGTGTATGTTGTATGAAAGAAGCCTCTTCTGCTCAGCAAGTTTGTATTGATTTGCAATTTAAATAAAAATATATAATAGATTGGTACTATATTTTAAAATATAATTTATTTCTGTGCTCAAAGCTGATTTTTTTTTCAGCATCATTGACTCCAGTCTTCAGTGTCCACCTGATCTTCATAAATCCTTCTAATATGCTGATTTGCTGCCCAAGAAACATTTCTTGATAATTATCAATGTTTGAAAACCTTTGTGCTGCACAATTTTTTTGTTGGAAAACTGTGATACCATTTTTGTTTTCAGGATTCAACAGATGAATAGACAATTTAAACGACCGCATTTAGTCAAACCACAGCCAGTCTCTTTGTGACATTATAACTGTTGTTCTACTGCGTTTTTTTCATTATTTAAATACAGTCCTTTCTAGATTAAAAGTCTATAAAAAAAATTCGTAAAGAAAAAATTTACTGACCCAAACATTTTGTATATTTTGCTCTTATAGAATTTTTATCTATCTACACACAACTGTAAAGAAATAGTTTGGAACTAATACAATTACATGCCATGAGGTAATTCGTCACTTTTAATTGTCATGTTTATTTTTTAGGGCCTCCTCTGATGGATCAACACTGAATGTTTCAATACAAAAAAGAGACGCAAATTCATCTTTTTTTTTTTACCACTTCACTGGAATGGAACGGTTTACTAAAATGAATCAGCTGTACTCTAATGCTGCACACAGCTTTCGAGTTAGTTACTCGCAGCACTGTTAGAGATGAATAGTAAACAGACAGACAAAGGTTCAGAGGTCAGCAGACGACCTTTGCCCTCACCTGTTCAGACCGGCAGTTTCTTTCATACGCACAAAGGAAGTGTTTTCTTGCATGATTCATAATTTGAAAGCGCATATACTGTAAAGGCCAACATGGAAAGCAGGTTTCTGTCCTGCGGTGGATGTATGTTCACTGTTTGAAACAGGAACTTAGCCAGGGCAGATAAAACCAACCATATCATAAATAGCCTTGTGATTTGCACAAAAATCTGCATACGTGCCACAAAGCAGTATTTATGGCACCACTAGCACACACTAAAGACAACAGAATTTTGATTTCATGGATCTTATGCTGTCCACTGGTCACTTTTTGATTCATTTTGTGGTGTGTTTTGTCTTTCCAATCAGGAGAGTGAATTGACAATACCATTGGTACTGGTGTGTTATTGGACGGCGGTCCAGGACCAACTAAAACGTGAGATTTTTAAAGTCATCAGCTTCACAGATGGCAGTGAAAATGGTTTTCCATTCGGTTTCCTTGACATTTTAGTTCAAAAGACCATCTACCATGGCTGAGGCTGTAAACACAACGCCGTGTGTGGTCCTGGAGGGGCTCTGGACGCCTGGCGGACGTCATCGCTCAGGGGGCGGCTCTGCCCCTGTCAAAGGTCACCCTGGGTTCTTATCAGCCAGCTTCATGAATAGGTTTTTTGGACACGAGTACCAAATCTTTCACTGAGGTGCAGGTCATTGAGTGGACTAAGAAGGTAACAGACAAAAAGCATACATTGCAGAAACCGTTTGAAGACTCATTTGGTGGAACAAAATATAAGAAATTTTTCTAATTGGTGTTTTTTTTTAATTATGAAAGAGAAAGTCCTTGGTAAACACTTTACTTAATGTGTTTATGTATAACTGCAGGTATACCAAGTATAATACATTAATTATGTACTTGTAAGCACCATTGTAACACATTATAACACTTATCCAGTCAATTGTACACTATGCATTTTAAAATTTTGATTACAATTTGTTACAACAACATATTATGTATTACAACACCGTTATAGATAATTATAATGCATTAAAACCCTTTAAATAACCCTTACTACTGCATGTTCATGAAGACTTTAAGTAAAGAGTTACTAAAGTCTCTTCTGCTCACCAGGCCCTGAATTTTTGCTCCTCATCTTCAGAGTCACATGATCTGCAGCAATCCATTCTTATAGGCTGATTGGCTGATGAAGAAACATCTCTGATTGTTACTTCAGTGGTGAAAACTGATACATGTGGAAATTGATACATTTTATATTTCAGATTCTTTGATCAACAAAAGAAGCATTTGTTTTGAAACAGAATGTCTCTACTGGTCACACTTTAATCCATTTATTGGATCCTTGGTGAATAGAAGTATTTAATGGAATAATAAATATCCATGAATAAATAAATAAATAAAATCATGAATCAATCTGAATTCAACTTATTTATCTAGTTTTAAGTAAATTATGGTGTAAAATGATAAGGTATATAAAGACATCAATATTTCCCATAAATATGATTTAAATTAAAGACAGAATTAATGGTAGCAAGAATTGTGGTTTGGTATCATTGTATTATAATAAAATATAAAATATTAGTTAATATATTAAGTTTTTTTTTGTTTTTTTGTTTTTTTTTTTTTTTTTCGTTTGTGTGTGTGTGTGTGTGTGTGTGTGTCTGTGTAAAATCTATAAATTATTTGACTATATCTTAAAATGTTGGTCGAGATACAACTACTTGAAAATCTGGCATCTGAGGGAGCACAAAAATCTAATATTGAGAAAAATCATCTTTAAAGTTGTCCAAATGAAATTCTTAGCAATGCTATTACTAATCAAAAAATGAAGTTTTGATATATTTACAGAATGAAATTTCACAAATATCTTCCATGGAGATTCAGTATATTTACTTAATATCCTAATGAATTTTGGCATAAAAAGAGAAAAATCAATAATTTTGACCCATACAACTGTATTTTTGGGGACTATTGCTACAAATATACCCCTGAGCGCCTTAAGACTGTTTGGTGCCTCCAGGGACCAATATTAATAAAAAATGGAGGTTCTCAGAAGTCTTGTAATACACATGTAGCTTAAGCAATGAATATTAGTATTTATATTGTCTTTCTTTAGATCCAGGACATCATCCGAATGCCTCATTTCCTCACTGTGTTTCGGTTGACGAGGAAAAAAACTATGATGTTGACGTTGGCATTCTACAGGCTTTGCTGAAAGGTATGAGTCCCATATCCAACTTTCGAAGGCACAATGCTCCGGTCTCTGCAAGTGTTCATCTGGAACTCGATTGTCTTGAAACTGGTGTTTCCGGGCAGCGTGTAACTGGGATTATACTGGTAATGGATGAGGAACTAATGGCGCAGTGAGCGGGGTGGTGGGGTGGGCGGGTTTGAATCTTCACCTTTTATCTTACAGTGATCCAAAATCACTTCAGCATTATTCTTCATGTTATTTAAAATGACTTAAGCTAAAATGCTGTGAAGTAAACAAGCCTGATGGTTTTCTAGAAAAGGTATATTCAGACCCTGCTCTTGAAAGAAAAAAACTCAAGGTGTGGGTGTGTATTGTTGCCAGCCAGTCTGGCTTGAGCACATTGATCCTCCCGGGAGAGTCTGAAGCGTCTCTGGAAGAGGAAGCTCTTAGTGCTCAAGCTATAGTGATGGAATGACTCATCTCTGAAATGCTTAGGAGATTGTGTAGCTTTATTTAGCATTTAGTACTATCCACACAGGTCGCTTCATAAACACAGTTTAATTGTTGTTTGCATTAGTGCTTGTGACCAATAAAGTTCTTCAATTGCAAAACACAAAAAAAAAAGATGTTTGTTTAAAAGATTAAACTAATTATTTTAGGTATGAAATCCACATATAAATCTGGAACCCAGGACCCACAAACCCAGTCTTAAGTGTCAGGGTTTTTTTCGAAATTGACGATTTATACATCTCGGAAATTGATTGAATGATACTAAGCTTTCCATTGGTTTGTATGTTTTTGTATGGAGATACAACTATTTGAAAAATCTGAAAATCTCAGGGGTGGCAAAAAAAAATCTAAATAATTGAGAAAATCATCTTTAAAGTTGTCCAAATGAATTGCTTAGCAATGCATATTACTAATCAAAAATGAAGTTTTAATATATTTACGGTTAGAAAATTACTAAAATGAAATCTTCATGGAACATGATCTTTACTTAATATCCTAATGGATTTTTGCATAAAAGAAAAAATCAATAATTTTGACTCATACAAATGTATTGTTGACTATTGCTACAAAATATACCCCAGAGACCCTTAAGAACTGCTTTTGTGGGCCCGGGGCTCAAATGAACTTTTGATTTGAAGTAAAGCCTCATAGCCTTATTTTTTCTTTAAGATGAGTATGATTTAATAAACCAGGAAATCCCCATAGGCATAAAAAAACAAAAAATATATAATTCCTGCAGCAGTGTTGTTTTAGTATTTTTTTACATACTATTAGAGTATTTATTATTTATTGTGAATTAGCTTTTTTATTTTCAGTTTTCATTTTAATTCGTGATTTATTTCATTTTTTAATTTTTTTTGTACTTTTGTAATTCTATTTTTTTTATATTTCTAAAGAATTCTTAAAATATTTTTAGATATTTATATTTGTTTAATTTGTTTTTTTTAAGTTGTAGTAATTTTAGTACTTCAAACTTTTAAGTCATTTTATTTCAGTTAGTTGAAGTTTTCATTCTTAAGATTCTATACTCTTTTTTTTTTTCAGCTTTCAGTCAATCGTTTTCGTTAATAATGATGACACTAACTGAGAAGGTTTCATGCATCAATGCAAACAAAGTCTTAAAAGGTCTTTTTTCCTGGTTTCTCTAAATTAAGTTTTAAGATTGTTAATTTTTATTTTATTTTTTTTCCTGGAGAACAAGACAAAAACAGTGGTATTGAATTAATAATGATAAGAAAATGGCTTATTAATTGGCATGGAAAATATCACAATCCAAAAAATAATAAATACAAATCGAAGATCCGATAGAAGGTCTTTTCTTTGTCAAAAAAATAAATAATGATAATTGAATTTACGTTATTTTTGGTACTTTTACTTACAGTATTTTTGAAATGTGACCTGGACATGTTTTTGACAGGCTTTATCATCAATAAATATATTATTCATTTAATTTAGTTGTCAAGGGAACATTTCTAATTTTTTTTAAGTTTACATTTTTTCTATTTTATTTCAGCTTTTATTTCAATAACCAAAACAATTTTTAATACTTTTAGTTAACAATAGCAACACTGTACTGTAGTACAGTTTATAGAAAACTCTAAACTTTCATATAGAAAAACCTTTTCCCAAAAACGATTGGTGTCTTGACTTCAGACCTGAACTTGATCTTGAAACACTTGAGACATTTTTTTCCATTACAAACAGGTAAGAATTGTTAAACCTTAAAGACGTGTATCGTTGCTCTTCAGCCTCCAGAAGTGACGAGCATGCGGGCCGACAGTCGTGGGAGAGACAGCTGGAGCTCGCCGTGGCCTGGAACCGAGTGGACATCGCCGAGAGCGAGATCTTCACCGAGGAGAGCCAGTGGACGGTGGGTTCAAATAACCCAATAATGCTCATTTACATTTGCTGAAACACACAAGTCTGTGCGCTACAAATGCTGGTTTAACCTCTTTTCAAACTGTAGTCCAAACTTAGAAGCAGTGCTATTTTAGTATCATTAAAATTATATTTTAACAAAAATGAGAAATGTTGCCATGGCATTAATAATATAATATTCTATTTCATTTAATATTCATTTTACTTCAAGTAATTATTTGTTTTGTTGTATTCAAGTTTAAATTAATGTTTTTGTAATTTTGTTGTGTGTTTTTGTTATTTTTATTATTATTGTTATTTATTTATTTTTTTACAATAAAGTCTATGTAGTTTTTTTATTATTATTATTATTATTTTTAGTTTATTTAGTTTTAGTTATTCAACTTTAAATGAAAATGAGAAATGTTGTCATGCCAACTAGATATAAAAACATTTATTGTGTTTTATTTTATTTCAGGTAATGTTTATTTCATTGAAGGAATATTTAATAATATCATTGTGTGTTTTCATTATTATTTTTTAACATGTTTATATAGTTTTTATTCATTTTTCATTTTTTAGTTTTGGTTTATTTAATTTTTGCATTTTAGTATTTAAATGAGAATGAGAAATGTTGTTTTGGCAGATAGACATAAAATATACTTTTTTTAAATGTTGTATTTTATTTCAGTTTAGTAAGTGTTTATTTTGAGTATTAAACATGTTTTTTAAAGTTTTAGTTTGCGTTAACAATAATAACCCTGATTAGAAGTTATTAATACACTATTGTTGAGCTAAGTTTTAGTTTGCGTTAACAATTTTCCCGTCTCAGTCCTGTGATCTGCATCCGCCATGTTTTTTTCTGCGCTGTGGGAGGACAAACCCGAGTTGTGCGGCTCCCTTCTGGAGAATTGAGTGTGTGGGGGGAAGTTTCTGGAGCAGGAAGACAAACTCACAGAGCTTTACGCCCACCTTCCCGCCTGCTTCTTCCTGCGCAAACTCGCCAAAAGAGTCCAGGGTGGAAAAATCCACAGGGGTCAAGAGCCCGCAGCCTGGAAGCTGCAAAGATCTCCTTGAGCACGTGGCTGAAGAAGTGCGCCACCTGCTGGGAGCTTTTCACACAACCGTTATAACGGCTGTCACGCCACAAGATTACCGGAGATGGATGTCCGTCTTAGCGGCAAGTTTAAGACACACATCACAAACACCTCAGCAAACAAATAACATAAAATACTAATATATTTAAATAATAAAGTATTTAGTATTAATTGCTATTAATTGTAGGCCTATTAATTAAAATGGTCATATAGTAATTTAATTATTTTCCATTTTCATTGTAATTTTATTGTTTTATAATACAAGTGTTAGTAAGTTAGTATGTTTTTCACCCCAGATTTTATTAGTTTATATATATATATATATATATATATATATATATCTATATATATATATATATAATATATATATCTATATATATACATAGTACATATATATATATATATATGTGTGTGTGTGTGTGTGGTGTGTGTGTGTGTGACCCTAGACCCACAAAACCAGTCATAAGGGTCAATTTTTTTGCCCAAACTGAGATTTATAAATCATCTGAAAAGCTGAATAAATAATCGTTTCCATTGATGTATGGTTTGTGTTAGGAGGACAGTATTTGGCTGAGGATACAACTAGTTGAAAGTCTCCGGGAATCTGAGGGTTGCAAAAAAATCTACAATACTGAGGAAAAACGCCTTTAAAGTAATCACTGCCAAATGAAGTTCTTAGCAATGCATATTACTAATCAAAAAATGAAGTTTTAATAGATTCTATCAGTAGGAAATTTGACAAAAAATAGCTTCATTTAGTTGCCAAGGCAACAACATTTCAAAGTTGAAATTTCAAGAAAAACATTTCAAGTTTGTGAGCTAATATTTATATTTTCTTTTATTTCACCTTCAGTTTAATAGTTTTTAGGTTGAGGTTAAACAGTTAAAACACTGCTGAGGTTGAGAATGTCTTAACATGTTTTCCTGATTTTCCTGGAGTTTTAAGGATTTTTGTTTTTTTTACTGTAAAACAAGAACAAAAATAAGGAAATCAAACTGCTGATAAGGAAAGTGGGTTATTAATTTATGCATTTATTGTACTATTATACTATTTATTTTTCTATTTTTAGTTTTAATTAAAACTTTTGTTATTTTTTATTTAAGTTGTATGCAGATTTTAAAAAATTTCTTTTTAGCTTTATTTTTATTTTTATTTGCCCAAATCAGCATTTCAGGATTTGAACAGTGTTTCAAGTTTTTTATCTATTATTTATTTTTTTTTTATTTCGCTTTAGCTTGAAATAGTTTTATATTTTATTTTTAATAGTTTTAGTTTTCATTAACAATAACTGCTGGGAATGTTTTTGCATCAGTGCAAAAAAAAAAAAAATAAAAATATATATAGATATATATTATATATATATATATATATAATATATATATATATATATTGTTTTTTTTGCTGGTTTCTCATGTAAACTTAATTTTAAGTATGTTATTTTTTTACTGGAAAACAAAACCAAAAAAAAAACAAAAAAATGATTGAATTGATGATAAGAAAGTGGGTTATAAATTGCCATGAAAATAATGTCAAAATGCCAAAAATGTCAGAGATCTTAAAGAAGGCATCTTTTCTTTATACAAAATATAATGAATTTATTTATTTTTGACCTGGACATGTTTTTGACAGCCTTTCATTCTAGTTTGACTGTTTCCAGAAGAGTCGGAGTGATTTCTTCATTGTTTCTGGTCGTCTCTCAGGTGCCGTCCAAGGGTCTGGTGGATCTGCCGTGTTTAGGTGAAGAGTGGACCCCATACACGGTTTGGGACCCCGGCGGGATCTGTTCCTCTGGGCCGTCGTGCAGAATAACACAGAACTGGCAGAGATCGGCTGGGAGCAGGTACAGCATCCGTCACGAACGCTTCGTTTATCATTAATAATCAATCCAAATGGTTCCAGCGTAAAATGACTCACTCAGTTGAATAGGTTTGTCTTTTCCTCCTTTTGTGTCTTTTCCTCCTTTTGAGTCATGTTTACACAACTCTGTCAGAGCTCGCTATTTTTATGACATTAACTCATTTCAGAGAAACAAGTTTAATGTTTACAAATAAAACATCTATATTTCCATTCCAAAGATAACATCCAACACAAATCTTCCAACATATTCAGGTGAGGTAACCTGTTTACTGCTAACTAGTGAAACATTCCATTAATATGACGCTCAAAATAAATGTCAGATGGAAACAGTGTGCATTATTATGGAGTTTGTAGCTTAATTCACTATATTTGAAATAGATGAGCTGCAGTTCAGTTGCTGACAGTTCAGTAGAAATACTCTGAAAGCATCCAGTCATCTCATACCGGTGAATTATATTAGTCTTTATTTTTATATAATTATTATATAAATATAATTATTAGAATTGTGTAAGTCTATACAGAGTGATAGTCAAATGGGAGAAGCAGATGAACACAAGACAGCAGAACAAAATAAAGTTAAAGAGGGTAAACTTGATCATTCTGCTGAACTGTGCTCGTATGTTTGAAAAACTTCGGCTCTTATGTTCTTACTCTTAATCAAAATCATTGCTACTGACAATTTAGTACTGGCTGGATATTGGTAGAGATATTTCTACTAAACTCTACACCCTTGAGGTTGATCATATAATTAAACTGGTTAAGAAAAAAAAACAATTCACTGATACATTTGCATACCTATGTGCTGTTTATAATGAAATATTTTGTTATGATTAATAATACAGCTTATTGATGTTAACTATGTGTATTTATTATGTGTTGTTTTTGTTTTTAAGTGTCAAATAACCAATATGCTGAACCAATTTATTTTGTTTGTTTTTAACACAATACATGATCATTACACTATTAAAGAGCGATTAAAACTAAATTCATTCTGAATATTTAATAATAATAATACCCAATCAATCCCTTACATCAATTTGTGAATCGATGTGTTTGAATTGTTCATGTAACCAAACAAAACAGTTTACTGATTCATTTGAGCCCCTGTGTGGACTGTGATGTCTTTATAGCAAAATATTTTAAGGCTGTGTTTCATATTTTTTGACTGCTATATAAATTCTGGTGTTTTCTATTTTTATTGGTTTGCATTAACGCATCTATTCAAATGATGCATAATCTGATGATTCTAGCGTCAGTGTAGCTGCGATTGTAATTTTGGCAGCATTAATGACAGTCATGTGTGTGTGTGAGAGCGTGAGCATGTGTGTGTGTGTGAGAGCGTGAGCATGTGTGTGTGTGAGAGCGTGAGCATGTGTGTGTGTGTGAGAGCGTGAGCATGTGTGTGTGTGTGTGTGTGTGTGTGTGTGTGAGAGCGTGAGCATGTGTGTGGGTGTGGTGTGTGTGTGTGTGTGTGTTGTGTGTGTGTGTGTGTGTGTGTGTGTGTGTGTGTGTGTGTGTGTGTGTGTGTGTGTGTGTGTGTGTGTGTGTGTGTGTGTGTGTGTGAGCGTGTGTACTTGTTTATGCTACATTGTGGTGACCAAACGTACCCAGAAGAATAGTAAAACCTGATAGTTTTGACATTGTGCGGACCGGCCTTCAGTCCACATGAGGGGAAAAAATATTTAAAAAATAGTAAATGATGTTTATCTGTAAGTGTAACAATGCAGACAGGTTTAGGGGAAGGTTTAGGGTTAGGCGATAGAAAATATTGTTTGGTCAGTATAAAAGTAATAGAAGTCTATGGAAAGTCTCCACAATTCACAGAAACAAATGTGTATGTGTTTGTGTGTATGTACATGTGCATACACGCGCATGTGTGTGTGCGTGTGTGTTATGTGTGTGTTGTGTTTGCAGTGCAGAGACTGTATCGCAGCCGCTCTGGCAGCCTGTAAGATCTTGAGGAAGCTGGCGCAGGAGAGCGGAGAGGACGACAGCGAAGAGGCAAAGGAAATGAGAGAACTGGCCAGTCACTACGAGAAACAAGCCATCGGTACGAGCCGACACACATCACCTCATGTCCTCTGAGCAGAGCTGTGACCTTTAACCCTGTGCTGGTGTCTCCCTGTCCCAGGTGTGTTCAGTGAGTGTCACAGCTGGGATGCGCAGCGGGCGCAGAAGCTGCTGATCCGCGTCTCTCCGTCGTGGGGCAGAAGCACCTGTCTGTGGCTCGCACTCGAGGCCGACGCTAAGAGCTTCATCGCTCACTCAGGAGTCCAAGTGAACAAACCAGTCCTTTTGTTTACTTACTGAGAAATATTTAATTTAAAAAAAGATGCAAAAGTATCACAGAATGGTGCCATGTGACGTGTGCCATATATATATACATATACAGTAACATTAAATCATATACATCAATATTACCAATATCATGCTAATTATTTTGTGTTCAGTAACCAGTATGCACTTTTGAAGTTTAATTATTTTACTTGTTTTTTTTTCTAAACAGCAATGCATCTTTACACAAATCTTAAAGAGCAAATATTCATTTTTAATGTAATATAAAGTTATTAGTTTATATATATTATATTAGCTGTATATTAATTTATTTAGAAGGATTATTATATGATGATGATGATGATGATTATAACCACTATGAACTATTTTTATTTCTGTTTTTTGACACAATAATAAATATAAAAGAATATTTGAGAACAACTATTCATTATAAATATTACATAAAGATGTTATTATGTAATCTTATTATTGTTATTATTGTATTGCATAGATAAAACAATAATTTCTAAAATAATATTAGTTAGCTATTATTATTAATATTATATGTTATTGTTTTGTTAAATTTATTGCATATTTATTTATTTATTGTTTCACAGTCTTAATGGTTGTACATTTATTATTATTATTAATTTTAATATTATTATTTACTTTTTTATACAAATTATTGCTTTTGTTATTAATGGAATTTTATTTATGTATTATTTAAAAGTTGTTTTCTGGTCTAAAAGACTGCATATATATGCTTTTTAGGAGTTTGTGAAAGGGTAGGTAAGCAATTCATGCAAACCATACACTGATAATAATACAGTGTTACCTGTGAACGCTGTTATTTGAGCTGTTTTCTGTACGGCTCAGGCTCTGCTGACTCAGATCTGGTGTGGAGAGCTGTCTGTGGATAATCCACACTGGAAAGTGCTACTCTGCATGATCTTCTTTCCTCTCATATACACCGGCTTCCTGATCTTCAGGTAAAAACACTTGTTTTCATGGAACACCTTATTAAAAGCACTTTATTAAAGGGGAAAACTCTGAGTCATTACATGCACACACCATCAGATGGCAGCACTACACTGAATAATTTAGCTGCAAATTGCAATTTTACCACAAAACCATGACTTCCGATGGTTCGCAGTGGTTCTTATAAGTGGTGTTTTAACCCTTGATGTTAAATTGAACTATCGCAGACGAGATGAAGACATCCAGAGACAGGCCGAGAGGACGGAGCAGCAGAAACTGGCCATGGATGCAGTCTTTTCTGGAAGCTCAGATGCCAAAGCCAAACGGCATTACCGGTTAGTTACAGCCGCAAACTCTAAACATCTCCAGAGCACACTCACACCAGTGCATTTAAATGCATGAGTGAATCTCTTATATTATTGAATCAAACTAATGTTAGCATCATACCCATTATTTTTTATGTTTGAATTGTTCAGTAACCAATGATGAATATGCTGAATCATTTTGAAAATCATTTGTTGTTTTTTAACACTATAATACATAATCTTTGGACTATTAAAGAACAATTATTTATGAATATTACACAAAGAATTATTATTACATAACTAATATGCAGAACCAAATTGTAATTATCTTAATTAAATTTTTTTTGTTTGTTGTCAGATTGTTAAAGAACAGTTATTCATTATGATTATTGTATAAAGTGATTTTCATTATAATATATAGATAGATAGATAGATAGATAGATAGATACAGTGTGTATGTGTATGTGTGTGTGTGTATATATATATATATATACATACATACACACACACGCACACACACACATACATATATATATTTGTGTTTTCAGGTTTGGACAGCTTTTTCCCTTAATAAATTAATCATTTAAAAACTGCATTTTGTATTTACTCGGGTTATCTTTGTGCATTGTTAAAATTTGTTTGATGATCTGAATTATTCAAGTGTGACAAATATGCAAAAAATACAAATAAAAAACAGTAAGGGGGCAAAAACTTTTTCACACCACTGTATTGTTGTTATTATTTTCATGTAATATTCATAATGAGTTGTTATTATTATAATCATTATCACATAACCATTATGCACAACAAATTTTAATTATTCATTATGAATATTACAAAAAGATTATTATTATTGTTGTTGTCTTTATGCACTATTCATAACAGGTTATAATTAGTAATATTGTTATTACATAACCAATATGCACAACCATTAATAATAGTCTTTAGGCTATTAAATAACAATTATTCATTATGAATATTACATAAAGATATTATTATTATTATTATTATTATAAATGAATGTATCTACAGTAATGTATGAAACTTAAGTTACCATCTAGAATCATAATAAACTATTTCTGTATATGTAAATCTGTCTGAATACTGAGTGATTGTTGTTGTGTCTCAGCGGCTCCTCGCAGAAGCCTGAGCTGGAACCTCTGAACTGTTCGTCTCGTCTGATGAGTCTGTTCACGTCACCTCAAGTCAAGTTTTACTGGAATATCGCCTCCTATTTTGGCTTCCTGTGGCTGTTTGCCGTGGTGCTCATGATCGATTTCCAGGCCTATCCGTCGTGGAGGGAACTTCTGCTGTACGTGTGGCTCACCTCGCTGGTGTGTGAGGAGTTTAGACAGGTGAGACACACACACACAACAACATAGTCCATATTAATTGATAAAGCTGGTATACTGCTATTATATCTGTCTGTCTGTCTGTTTTTTTTTTTTCTCTAAACTTTCAGAAAGGCTTTATATATGTCTATGTGCCTATGTAATAAATGTTTATTTATTTTTCCATTTAAAGATTATTTATTAATGTATTATTTCATTTAAGTACATTTTCAAACATAAAGTTTTTGTTTTTAATTAAAATATTGATTTTTTTTTATTAAAATAATTTTTATTAATATGTTGTTTATATGCTAGTATATATTTATTTTTAATTAAAATGTTTTTGTTAATTATGTATTATAATTGTAATTATATTAATTATAATTATTTATACAATTTTTTTGTACATATTTATTTTTATTACCATTTTATTTGAATTTTAAAATAAATTAAATTCCACCAAAACTCCAAAAACATTTACTCCACAGTTGTATCATGACTTTGACGGCTCTGGTTTCCGGAGGAAAGCGAAGATGTACATCAGTGATCTGTGGAACATTCTGGATGTGCTGTCAATCATGCTGTTCATTGTTGGTCTGGTCTGCAGGTAAATGCAATTTCTGTTTCACTCAATACAGTTCAGACATGATTAATATTAATTCAGTACAGTTCATATTTGATTTCAGTAAATTGAGATTAAACAGAAATTATGCTCATACTTAGAGCTGTGTAGGAAAATTGAAAAACAATTATTTATGTGTGTATTATATATATATATATCTATATATATATATATATATATATATATATATATCTGTATTTATGTATTTCCTATTAAATCAATTAGGGTTTTTTTTTTAATCGAGGAATCATAATTTCAACCAAACAGTCAGTGTAGTCAATTTAATTCAAAATGTTTAATATTAGACTCAAAATACAGTAAAAATCTTGTTATAATAATCATTTTCATTTAAGGCAGAGCTCTAGAACAGATTAATGAATTACACAAGTTAATCAGAACCTGTATAAATCATACATTTGTTTTTAGAGGAACTAGTTGTAAACAGCTGTAAATTGGTTGTTACACAAAGTATTTACAGATTTGCATATTGTTTGGGTAATAAAAAGCAATACATAGCAACATAGACAGATGTTTACTAAAACATTTTAATGCATTCAAAATTTCATGTGGAATTCCAAGTTATGAATCTGTTCGTTGAAAATTTTATTCAAAATGCAAATTAAATATATGGCATTAAATTGTTATTATTGTTGCATATGCAAACAATTAATGATTGTTATTATAAAATTGCACATGGAATTATTAAATATGTATATGTGCAAAAATAGGTTGTTTTGTATTCTTATCAGTGACTGTTAATCAGTAGTTGAAGTCAGTTGTAGACCATTTTTTAAAAACAGATATAAAATAAAATTTTATACAAAATGCAATTTAAATATGCAATAAAATGTTGCACATAATGCAATTTAAATATACACTATGCTTTAATAGACTCTCTTCTAGGCCATATAATTGAATCATAAAGTTTTTGTTCCTTGTGTGTTCATTTAAATTCAGTTGAGTTGCACAATGACTCAGAGATGAATTCAAAGAAAAGGAAATCAGTTTTTTTGTGTTTGTTGCACAGACTGCAGGCCTCCGGTACTGTGTTCTACGTGGGTAAAGTTGTTCTCTGCATCGACTTCATCATATTCAGTCTCCGATTAATGGCCATCTTCACTATCAGCCGAACCCTGGGCCCCAAGATAATCATCGTCAGGAGAATGGTGGGTTTGTGTGTTCATAATGCTCGTTTATTCAGTGCAAATGTGTTATGTTATAATTCTACACAGCCTTAGTGGTGAGAGAATCACAAGGAATCAAATATTTCTTGAGCTTATGAAATAAAAGAGTTCATTGTAATATGAAACATTCTGAAAAAGATTCGTATGAGCCTCTCATCTCATAATGCAACATGTAAGGGCAAATGCAGACAGACTGAGATATGAATGTTTTCTCTTCTCTTTGCAGATGACTCATCTCATAATGCAAGTCTTCTTCATGTTTCTGCTCAGTATCTGGGTGGTGGCGTATGGCGTGGCCAAGCAGGGCATTTTGATTCACAATGAAGAGAGACTGAACTGGATCATCCGCGGAGCCGTCTATGAGCCCTACCTCATCATATTCGGCAACGTCCCCACTAATATAGACAGTGAGCAGTTTACTAACTTTACTAATGAAATCACTCGATAGGCGCTTAAGGAAGAGATCACAACAGTAGGGTTCTGATATATAAATCTCATTTATTTGTCTATCTGTCTAGAGAAATCGATTTTGTGTGAACATATTAAGACACACCTGCTTTGAGCTCCGAAAGTTGGTTTGATTTATACTTTAAGAAGAATATTTAAATATGCAATAAATTTACTGAAAAATGCAAGTTTGTTTTATTATAAAATATTGCATTTGCAAATATTAAATATATGTAATTATTTTATTTAAATCAAAATTTAATGCAGAATGCTATGTAGATATGCACTAAAATTATATTTGTTATAATATTATACTATATTAAACTGTTCATATTTGTTGCTATATTATAAGTAATTGCATATGCAAATACTTGAAGTCAATGACTAAAATATTGCATATGCAAATTTTTATTGTTTGCTATTTTATTATAAACTATTGCATATAAAAATATATAAATATGCAAAAATATGTTGTTTTGTATACTTACAGTAAATGACTGTAAGTCAGTAGATGAAGTCAGTTATAAGTAAGTTGTTGAAATGTTTCTGCGATAATCTTTAGCACAAAATGCAATTTAAATATAGTATAAAACTGTGTTTGTTTTAATGTTGTATTATCAAATATTGCATGTGCATATTGTTTATTATAAGTGATTGCATATGAAAATATTAACTATTATATGTAAATACGTTTATGTGTAAAAATTAAATGTAACAAAAGTTTTGTATACTACTACTCAATAACTAGAACTAAAATCAGCAGTTGAAGTGAGTTATAATTTAGTGTAAGAACATTTTTTCTTTAAATACGCAGTCACATTTAATGAAAAATGCTGTTTAAATAAACTGTTATATTACTATAAAATATTGCATATGTGATTAAAATGAAAAAAAAAAAAGAAGCAAGTTTTCTATAGTTGAAATCAATGACTAAAGTCAGTAGTCTAAATCAGTCACTAGGCAGTTTAGGAACGTTCAGAAATACTAAGAATTAGTCCAAATAAAGAGCAGTCCGAAAGCTAATGTTTCTGTATTTTGTGATCCAGACACTCAGTTTGATATGGCCAGCTGTAGTGTGAACGGCTCCGATCCTCTGAAGCCCAAATGTCCCATGCTGAACGATGAGAACATGCCGGCCTTCCCAGAATGGCTGACCATCATCATGCTGTGCGTCTATCTGCTGTTCGCCAACATCCTGCTGCTCAACCTCCTCATCGCCATCTTCAAGTGAGTAAACCGACAGAGACGGGTGACCACAAACACCTACCTGCTTCATCTGCACAGCGACTCTGTTTCCAAAACCTAGTGAGCTGGCTTGAATGTCTCCTGTTCAGTGCTCTTCATAAAATACTAGACTTGACATTGACATCTGATTTCAATAGATTTGACCATTTATATGTTGTAAAGCTAACAACAAGGCACTATAACTAACACACAACACAAATAAATACTTGATTGCTTCTATTGTCATCATTTGTAAGTCACATTGGATAAAAGCGTCTGCTAAATGACTAAATGTACATGTATTATGCCTTAAAATGCAGACAGCTTACTTGGTTTTGTAATATGAAAGCCCATATATCTTCATAAGTCTCAGGTTGTATGTTGTCAATCGTGAAGCGTTTCCTGTACAAAACTGTAGAAGTTGCATTATAAAACATTGCAGTGAATTTCAGAGCTTTACACTCTCTCTCACTGTGCATCACTCACAGCTACACGTTCCAGGAGGTCCAAGACAACACAGACACTATCTGGAAGTTCCAGCGCTACGAGCTGATTAAGGAGTACCACAGTCGACCCGCTCTTCCTCCACCCTTCATCCTCCTCAGTCACCTCATCCTCTTCATCAGAGCAGTGCTGCTGCGCTACCCTCCACAGAGACACAAAACCTTCAGTGAGCCTAAACACCTTCTCATGATAGATTACTGATCTCCAATAGTCAACAGCATGAAGTCTAGTCCACTTTATACTGGCCTAGAAGCGCACACTTAGACAGGACGAGTCTGTCTAATCAACATAAAAAGCAACAATAATTATTCATTTTATTTAATTACCTGCGGCATGTATACAGTATCTGTAATAGATGATATTACACTAATGCTAAAATATAAATAGTGTATTGCCCAACAAACTGAAATAAATGTTCTAGAATTAAAGCTGAAGTTTTAAAATATATTATATATATTCGAAAAAAATATATAAATTAAAGCTAAATGGAAATATGTAAAAAATAAATAAATAAATAAAAATGATCAAATGGATATTAATTAATTAAAAGGGAAAATATTTATAATTTAAAAATAATAACATAAGAAATATATATATATATACAGTACATATATATATATATATATATATATATATATAATTAAAAATAATAATAATCCAAATGAAAACTGAAAATATGCTATACCAGTATATAAATAATACTAAAATAACATTGTTGTGTGTTACTCTGCATTTTAACAACTCTGAACTTGACTAATCCAATCAGAATTGCCCATTTTAAATTATGTATTTTTTTAAACTAATTTATTTAATTTTTTTTTTTTTTTTTTTTTTTAGAATTGCCTGTTTTTGTATGAATTTGACATTTACATATATGCTTTCAGCAGATGCTTTTATTCAATGTGACTTACATTGCGTTCAGTGTTTACATTTCATCAGTTCATGCATTTCCTGGGAACCAAACCCAATGAATTTGGTAGTGCTGGAAAAGCACTTTCATTTTTTATGTTTTTGTTAGTTTAAAGCAGCTGTTGAGTGTCTCGATCCCTGGTTTAAGTGCATGATTCTTCATAGGACAGGAACTGGAGCAGACTGAGGAAGAGGAGCTGTTGTCATGGGAGGCCTACATGAAGGACAACTATCTGGCATCGACACGACAGGACGAGAGCCAGAGCGTGGAGCATCGTATCCAGGACACCGCGGAGAAGTACAACATCAAACAGAGCAGCTCATGTGCTCGCTGATCTGAATTCAGACGAGGAAATGTTTAAATCTACTCGAGAATATGGGGAGGAGCATAGCAATGGTCTGAATGTGTAGGGGAGGAGCTTAAAATAATATTAATGAGCTTAAAATTCTCACATTCATGAATATTAATTACATGGCATGATGTTCCTACCTGATTTACATTCTGAGTAATATTACTGTTTGCACATTTTGACTGTAAAAAAAAAAATCCATCTGCTTCAACTTAAAATAAACTTAAATGATTTAAAAAAAATTAGTTGAATCTTGTATAACTTAAGAATAAATGAATATGAATTTCAGCTATTAAAATATGTCAGTCTTCCAAAATAAAAAAAAAAAAATCTGTGCCTGACATTTTTGCTACAAAGTTCAGATTATGCCTTCAGATTTTTAAAATGATTTGTTTTCTAAATGTAATACAGAACAATATAAATTAAAGCTAAATAGAAATATTTACAAAAATAACAAATAAATAACAAAAGCAAAAAACTTTAAAAAAAAAACTTGTAAAATGAAAATCTAAAAAGAAAATGTAAAATATTAATAATTTCTAAAATATAAATATAGTACTATGGTATATAGTACATAAATGCTATTATTGTTTACATTTATGCATATTAATTGTATATAATTATACATATATATCCTTAATGTACACAGGGGCTATTTATATATATATATATGGATATTTATATATATATATGGATATTTATATATATATATATATATATATATATATATATTATATATATATTTGTGTGTGTGTGTGTGTGTGTGTGTGTGTGTGTGTGTATACAAGTAGTATGTCATTAATGCATAATCATAAGGCATTCAAATGACATTTCAATTAAACTTTGAATCTCAAGCTGGTATAAAGGTTAATGGTGTCTGTTTCCTCTCAGGGTTGGTGTGATGTCAGAACTTCTGGAGCGCGAGTCGGAGATGGTTTCTGCCACCATGGCAAAACGACTGTCCAAGCTTGAAGACCAGGTGTCTTTCTGCCACAGATATCACACAATCAGTGTTTGTGGTCTGTTCATGTTTTCAGGCAGTGTGTCAAAGCAAATGTGAGTGTCGGATGGTGAATGTCTTGTCTTCTGGCAGGTCTCGGAGTCCACCAAAGCTTTACGATGGATTATAGATGCACTGAAATCTCAGGGATGCAAATCCAAAATGCAGCCGCCACTAATGAGTGAGCAGAGTGTTTTTAAATCAGCTCTTATGAGATGTATGCATCCTTCTGGATCATGATATGTATGTTTAACAAGCTTCATTTTTTTAAGTATTCGAGGAACAAATAATGTTTTTTTTTTAAATGACAACCTACTGTTCAAAAGTTTGGGGTCAGTGAGATTTTGTAATGGTTTTTGAAAAACGTCTTTTCTGCTCTTCAGGGCAGCATTTATTTGATCAAAAATACTGTAAAAATAGTTAAATATTATTACAATTTAACAATTTAGTTTTCTGCATGAATACATGTTAAAATGCAATTTATTGCTGTGATGCAAAGCTGAATTTTCAGCATCATCATTCTAATATTTGCTGATTTCTGATTATCATCAATGTTGAAAACAGTTGTGCTGCCTTATATTTTTGTGGAAACAGTGATGCATTTTATTTTTCAGGATTCTTTGTTTAGTAGACATTTCAAAAGAACAGCATTTATTTGAAATGGAAATCTTTAATGTTTTCAACATTATAAATGTCTTTTTTGTCACTTTTGATTATTTTATGTTGTGATTGATGATTGATGATTTTAATTTTTTGTTTTTTGGAATAAATAATGATGTTTGGAGTATTTTAGATGACCTATTATTTATCATCACTTATTTTTGCACCCTGTTTTGTGCCTTAATTCAAGGCAGTAGCTGTCTGCTGCTGTTGTGAATGAACTCTTCTGTCTGTCCAGAAGGTAGAAGCTCTGACAGAGATGACGGTGAATCCAGTGGACAGGAGACAGATGAAGAAGCGGCTCCTCACACGTTTGCACGTCAGCTTCAGTATCCCAGCAGTACAGTCAAACGCTTCCCCGTGCCTGAGGAGAAGGTGCCCTGGGAGGTGCCTGAAAACAATCATATAACATATTTTACCAAATTAAACAACATTATTTTGGATTGTTTATCTTATATGACTCATGTGACTTATGCTTTTTTTAGGTAAACTTCACTCCATATCTTCCCCCAGTTTACAATGAACAGGACAGCAGCGAGTGAGTTTCATTCTGACAAATTAATCAAACTGATCAGGGATATAGTTTTGTGCAATTGTTGTGCACTATTAAATGTATTGTCTGCATGCTTCAAAGTGAAGTCTCTTCTCTAATGCGTTCAAGTCATGTCGGAAAGATCTTGTTTACAAGTTGAACACATATGAATGAAAACATGTTGAATGCAATGAATGCAGTGTCTGTATTAATAGTAAATTTGTTTAAAACAGGGTTATCATAGTTTACTAAATCTAAAACAATAAAAAAACAGCTTCGTTATTTGAAATAGAATAAATTTTAACTGAAATAAAATATAATTTTGAAAAATGTAATAAATAAATTATAGATTATGTAATTATATATAAAGGAAAACAAAATCAGATAGATTTTTTTTTTTTTTTGATGGCTTAAAATACCTAAAGCTAAAATATAAATTAAGGAAACCTATATAGGCTTATTTAAAAACAAACAAACAAAAACACAACAAATTAACTAAAACTTTAATTAAAATTACAATTAATTTTTTTCCCAGCTAGATGCAAAGGCAACATTTCTATTAAAAAAATGCAAAAATTAACTAAAGTTAAAATGAACTGTTTTATTCCAGCTAGTTGCCAGTGCAACATTTCTATTTTTATTTAGTTTAACTTGACATGAAACTAAAAATACAACCACATATAACAAAACTAATAGAAAATGACAAAACACAACAAAATACTAAAACGTAAACTAAAATGAAAATGGGAAACATAAAAATGAAGACTAATTGAAAAATTGAAAATTCTAGTAACTGAAGACTTTTGCACAGTAGTGTAGATAGAATAAATAAAATTTACGTAGAATATATTATGATTCAGTTATTCATAGTTTGAATAAAAACAGAAAAGCAAAAAAAAAAACATCTTTATTCATCATCGATTTTAAAAATTATAGTTTCTAGACTTTATGTAGAGAATGTACATCGCCAATTTTAATGGAATTGATGGGAACAGTACTTCACTGAATTGCAATTTTGAAAGACTTATTATAAATCTTAAAAATGCGTTTTGTTTTTGTAAATAAAAACACCCTTTTTCCCTGTACAGCTCTGACACTTTCAGTTCTTGGACAAAGCACAGGTATGCAAAACATATATTCATCTGTGTCTTTATTCTCCTACCGGATTTTACATTTAATTTGTTTGAGTGCTAAATTTTATTCTCATGAATGGATTTGGCAGGAATCCAGGAGGAAGGACTGGGATTCGGGGAAAAGGGGCTCTGAAATCCCTCGGTCCGAATCACATTCTCCACCCAGTCCTCACCAGGTGAAGTAAAATCTCCTTTATGTCCTGATCTCCACCGGAAATAAACTCTAATCTCATTTCAGATTGACGTTTACAACCGAACATACAAAAAACAACACAGTCCCACAGCATTTATGAGATTATAGCAGATTAGAGATGGCGTTCATCCCGCTGTAAGTGTAAGATGAATCAGAGAGCTTTCTGTCTATTTTTAAAGGTGGCGTGATGCTGAACACAAGGTGCTGGAGTTTCTCGCAGTTTGGGATGAAGCAGAGAAACACTGGGCTCTTCCTGGGGTGAGAACGCAGAAAATCTGATGTATGATATATATATATATATATATATATATTATATATATATATATATATATATATATATATATAGACACACTACAGAACAAAAATTTTTGAATATTTAGGAGATAGTTTAATATTTTTTTTGGAACATAGATTAACTAGTTACATTCAACACAACACAAACTGGCTTTAGAGATATGTGCTAAGCATACTGTATAATTGAGTCAATCCTAAATTTTTGTTCCTAAACTTTTTTTTCTTGCAGTGCTCATCTAAACCCGATGAGCCTCTAGCACAGACACTGGAGAAGATTCTGGGTAAAAAGTTACATGACAAGACCAAGTCTAAACTAGAGGCTGGAGAAGAGGTGAGAATGATAAATCCACAAGACTTCACTGATTAAAAGACAATGAGACAGACATTAGATCATAGATTTGAACTGCATTACTTTTCATATATTAATATGGGCTACTTGTAGCTAGTAGCTTAACTTTCATTAAGCAGATATGCCCTGTTGCATGGAAAAAAATACAGCATGCAATAAATAAATAATTACAGAATTTATTTATTATTATTAATTTTTTTTTATGAATTTACCCCCTTCCATGAACTGTATGATTGCATTTTTTTTGCATTATATTTTTCTGTAATATATTTTGTTCACACACTATCACCTGGGTGCAACTGCTGTAAACAGAAATTGCCAAAAAATCCCAATTAATTACCCAAGCGGTTTACACAGCATGTGTGTTTTCTCTGTGATGCAGGTGTATAAGGGTTATGTAGATGACAGCAGGAACACTGATAATGCCTGGATAGAGACCACCATCGTCACACTTCACTGTGACAAACACACTCCGCTCATGGCAGATCTGAACCGCATTGTGAGTAGAAAATATCACTTCCTCTCATACATGCAGCAATTTTGCGTTACTACTTTAAAGGTAGATTTGTATTGAAATGACGTCAAAGCGTTTTTTGATTTTACAGATAAACTAAAAAGGCTGCTCACAAGTGCCAAAGGCAAGGCAATGGCACTTAAATCCATGAATATGGTATAAATCCATACCCCATGATGCAAGTCAGACACATACAAACCCTCTGCTGGTTTGACTCATGCAATCTGCCAAACAACAGGCCTTTCCTTCTCAACTGAGACTGACTCATCTCACACTTTTCACGTTGCACTGTGCTGTTTCCCCACAAGTATGCCAAGGAAAACTATCAAAGCATTTGTTTTATGTGTTAATATTTATTATATATAGAAAATATATATATTGATAATTATATTAATAAAAAAAAAAAGCAAATCCGATTAATCTGTCCCCTGTAAGAGATATGTGTCCATTAGCGGGTGTGATTAAAAGTGTGATATGTGGTATAAAAAGTAAGGTAAATGTAACAGATGAATGTGGATGAATTGTGGAGACTTTCCCAATTTAAACTTACAGTAATCAATTTGTAATTGTATAAATATATACACTGGCCCATCTTCCAAAAAAAGTAGCGCCACTCTAATATATTGGACCGCCTTTTAGCCGTTGATTATGGCATTCATATCGCTGTGGCATCATTTGGATAAGCTTCTGCAATGCACAGACATTTATTTCCTGTCCAAGAGTTGCAGTTAATTTTTCACCAGGATCTTGTGTTTGGATGATGGGAGAGTCGGACTGCTGCTCAAAGTCTCTCTCTCCAGCACATCCCAAAGATTCTCACTGGGGTAAAGGTACTGACTCTGGACGTCGGGTGGTGGCCAATCCATTGTGTGAAAATGATGTTGCATGCTCAACTGAAAACCCCTCTTTCTTCCCACAATTTGAGCTTGATGAATCCTGGCATTGTCATCTTGGAATATTGCCGTGCCATCATGGAAGAAAAAATGAATTGATGGAATAACCTGGTCATGCCAGTTACATTCAGGTGAGTCAGCTGACCTCCATCTTTGGTGCACATAACATAATCATCCATGCAGTAATTAGCCAGTGGAGGATCCTTATACTATTTCCCTTAGTTAAATCCCGGTGGTGACTTTTTTTTTTTTTTGGACAGGCAGTGTATATTAAAATATATACTTTTTCATAAAAATTATTCGAAATGTAATTGCATTGAGCTGGTAAGACATATTTATGCCCATTAAGTGTTTGGTGCTTGTTTTTTTGTGTATAAAGCCCGTATATGTGCCCACTGTTATAATGGCTTAGTATATATAACATATATATATATTTACTTTATATATATATATATTATATATAGATATATATCGATAATAGTATATACTGTATATATACATAAGAAGAAAATGACAGATGCTATGATTGGGATTTTTCCAAAAGTTTGCAGTGGTCCCCTATACAGTGCATCTTGCATATTTAATATTTTAATAAAGAATATCTATGCTTTTTATGAGTTTGTGGGGATTTCCCAATTTTTTTTTAAACTTCAGCATTTATATATGTGACACTGGAGCACAAACGCAGTCTTAAGGTCGCGGGGGTAATAACTGTATTTTAGCAATAGCCAAAAATACAGTAAGCGATTGTATTGGTCAAACGAATTATCGATTTTCAAATTCCAGATTTTTCAAATAGTTTGTATCTCTATCTCCGCAATAGGCTTATGCTGATCCTAGTCACCCTAATAAACCATACAATCATAGTACAGCTTATTTATCTCCGATTCTGAGGATGTTATAAATCTCAAGGTCAAAAAATGACAAAAACTTAAGTTTTAGTGGTCCAGTGGTCACATATAAATGTTTTTTTAATATTTTACTTTAATAGAATAAAATTCTTTTTACCATTTTTCCCCAATTTTTAAATGTATTATTTTAACAGTATCTCGTTGTGTTAAAATCAGGATTTATTGCTAACAGATGCTTTGTATTAATGGATAATTTCCTGATGTAAAAACTCTCTGAGGAGCTGACTTCTGAAACACTGTCTACAAGATTTGGATCCCAGTTGGAAGCAGTCTACGATAGACATTGAAGCATCATAAGCACATTCAGTTTTTACTGTCCCTGGGCAGGTCCATATTCTTCAGCGCTCCATAAGTGGTTTTTATTTAGTGGACTATTGCGCCAGTATTGCAGCTCTTATTGGGTTTAGCAGATTAATTTCAAAGCTGTCTTTGTGTTTGCTGCAGGTTGAGAGCTCGCCCCCTTCATCACCATACAGACCGCGCTCCAGTGGGCGGGAATTGAGCAGCACTGCGTGTGTTTTTGTCCGGTACCAGCGAGAGGCATCTGCGTCATATAGCCCAGTGTCACTAACACACACTTTTTCGACCCTCAGAACACACACACAAACACACTCCTGTGTTCTTTAAAGGTGTGGCATTTTCTTGTGCACAACAAACTTGTGGAAGATGGTTCTCTGCCACAGGCATAAAAAACTAAAAAAGTGCACGCAAGAATAACTCACTCCATCTTTAAGCTACACACACTAAACATCATTAAGTTGGCCTTTTATCAATCAAATCTACTGTCAGGAATTGTAAGATATAAGCGTCAGAATTGTGAGATTTAGTAGTTCATAGTATTCTAAAAAAAAAAGATTAGAATCATCTATTCATATTTACTTTAACGTACGAACAAAACATCGTAAGGAACATCAAGAAACCTATGTTATTTAAAACCGCGAAAAAGAACGTCAATCTACCCTTTTTTCAAGATTTAGTCCACCGGCGTTAATCTACTGCTACTCTCTTTCTGAACATCTGTGTTGTCGGTACAAATTGGTGGATTTCAGCGTTATGATTGGTTCATAGTCGCCTGTCACTCAAGCTCCTGCCAAAGGTCAATTTCGATTTTTCTATCTTTGGAAATTCTCGAACTTAAGTGTTCCCTTGACATGAACATTCGTGGTGAGTATATCTGAAGTGAGTTTACGGATATCCCATCCTCCATTTCTGACTTTGTTTTTTTCTTGCAAGTAAAAAACAAGGTTGGTATTGTGAGTTTAACATTTTTATCATGTGGGCCAGAAACGGGCCTTTTCGTGACCAAACAGCAGCAACGAAATTATGTTCAGTTTCTGTTGTATGCTGTTAATGTGCCAGATTCTCGCTCACGTTCATGCGATTTCTGTACAATCCATAAAGCCATACATTTAGGCTTCACACATATTGGTGCTCCTTTGAATATGTTTTATAATGCATTATTGTATCTTTTAGTTATTTTGCACAGAAGTTTCGATATCTGGGTCAATTTTAAATTACAAATGTCAGATCCAATATCACGTTTTTAGTTTGCTACATGTCACATCAAATATAATGTTCTATAATGCAAGAAAAAATGTGTGTGAGCTGTTGCAGGGTGAAGTAAGGACCTTGTTTAGTATGCAATGACATGACCAAGTGGTGTAATATTATCCAATAAAACGCATGGACCTTGGCAGAGACCAATGACATAAACGGACTGGTGTCTGCTAAGTGCCTAACAACGCCTATCTGAACGACTATGACTAAACACCGGTAGACTTAAGACTAACATGTTCCTTGCAAACTGTAACTGTTAAACTGTTTTATCTTTGCGTTTCAGAAAAACAACTCTTTCTTGCCATGGGGACAACATGAGATATACTAATTTTAGAGTGAAAAAATGATAAATAAAATTTTAGAGTATAACTTCAAATTCTAATTACACTTTTCTCAACATCAAACAGTGTAAGTCTAAAAACATAACAACGTGACAATATTGCATGGCTATTTACCAAATAACTAAATGCTTATATGCACATTAAATATTTAAACTTTAAACATAAACTTCAGCTGACTTATTAATTAATTTGTTAAGGCAGAGCAGGTTATACAAGATCTAATTACCAAGGTTTTATAAATGCATAATTCTGTACTATTTCCAACATTCAGGTAGCATAATTGCACACATGCTTTAATCAGGTAAAATGCGACAGGGTTTAATGGCCGATGGTCAGATTAGTGACATTGCATTATGGATGTGCCAGCAGGAATATACATTTGACATATTAATCTTCACATATCCGAACATTACCTGCATTTTTCAAGCAAGTAGGCAATGCCTTTATATCAAAGCAAATGCAGACATGTGAACACAATGACTGTTCTCAGACAGTTGAAGTTGAGTGTCAGTTTCAGGTTTAAATTATATATTCTGCATGTGTTCTTTAGTGTTCCCTGAGAACTTGCATATAAACAAAAAGTACTGAAAGCAAACTAGCCTGTTTTGATTCATGATGATACCACAATGTGCTATTTGTGTATGCAGTGTAAACATTTGTGAATTTACATTGCAATGTTTTTTTTTTTTTACATTTCCTAGTTAGATGGTTTGCTGTCCTGAAACATTTAATTAACTATCCTCAAAGAAAAGTGATATAGGAACTTATTTGTCCATTCATGAATAATTAAATATGCCTGTATTGGTGTGTCGATATTGACAACAAAGAATAGTCTCCAATAATTGTTCATCGGATTTATCGATAACGATTACATTTCAGACAGCATGTTTTGCTCGAGTGTGTTATTGTGCTGGTATCCATTAAGGACTGCCGTGGACAATTTTTTGTATTCCTGCATGTTCTGTGTGATGGTCCAGTTCACACTGTACAGAAATCAATCATTTTCCAATAAGTTTTAAAATTGATTTTAAACCTACTTACTTAGAGCCATTTTTCTAATAGTGTGCATTATCTTTTGAGTCATCACATTCTTACAATGTATCACTTCAGTGTTCCATTACGAATAAGTACAGGAATAAGGCGCTGTTACGAAAGCAAATGAAAACAGTAGTCAATAAAATTCCATTCTTTGCAGTGGCTGATGAAACACATAGGCAGCTGCTGCTGAGGTGCATTCTCAGAATGCATTTACCACACTGTTTGCGGTAACCATGAATGCATTTAATCTGCGTGTTACAAATGCATATAATATAATGTTGATATAATTTAAACATAACATTATATTTTATTATTATTATGTATTTATTTCTCTCCTCCCAAACCCCCCACTCGACCCCCCCCACACTCTTTCAGCAAAAAAAAGCCCTTCACTGTGAAAGAGCCAACACACTGCTTTCACCTATAGCGAGTTAACTCACTTGATGTCGAAATCCTCTGAAATTATAAACAGAAAAACACACACAGCTTTTTCCGTGACCATTATAGCCTAATAATAAATAAACACGTATGCAAATGCACTGTTAGCAAAACCATCAACCACCTAGCTGTGTGTGCCCGATTCCGCTAATGAATACAATGTCTCACTTGAGTCGGATCTTTTAAATGAATTTGTCGGTCTGAACAAAACAACAAATTAACAAAACAAACACAAAATCAACTAACAAATTGTTTTTATTGTACATTCAAACAAAATATTCTTTCATGAGGATACTCGAATCGGGTTCACTGCCGAGGTTCGTAATGACATGATCCGTGGATTCTTGGTGAGATGTACCATCTCATCCTGGTACAAATGCTTGATGTTGCACTATGAAACAGTTCCCAGATTTTGGTTTCCATAACTGTTCTTATTTGGGTCTTATCCCCTCAAAAAAGCAAACTTAATTAATTAAATAATGAACCACATACTACAAACTGGTTTTGTTAGGGTGGTATGGATTAATAAACGACTGACGTTTAATTATTTAAATAGCATTTAAAAACAACAGACATCAAACAAATCATGACATGTAATTATATTGAAACAACTGGTAAAACCGTGTAAAACTATTTGAACTGTTGGAACGGTAAGGATAAAGTGCCGAGGAAAGAGATCAACTAATTTAGGATTCTTATTCCGTCGTCAAATAAAAACATAACTCCATTGGGAAAGTGCTGTAATTTCTACTGGGTTGGTTTAATTATACACGAATTTTTATATTCAAATAAATATAACACATAATTATTATTATTATAATTTTTTTTTACATCGCACTAATCTATTTAGGGTTCTAATTTATCTTCGGCCCTTATCGTGGATGAATCATGGGCGCTGATCTAAAACTGATCAACCAGTACTGTTATTTTACTCATTATGGCTTTTGGAACGCAGAGAGATATCGTGGTGACGTACAAATGAACACTGCGTCAGTTCTTTGAGGCCCCGGTTCTTGAAAAACGACCGATCCGAACGAGCACGGTTCGTTCGAATGAATCGGACTTCGCATCCCTAATACACAATACAACGCGCACGGTAGACACAGAACGATTGAAGTGTGTTGGTGTGGTGTTGGTGGAAAAATGTAACTGTAGTGATCGCAGCAATTAAAATAGACTAGCAGTAATTGATTTAAAAACACGTAAGCGCGATAATACCGGTCATAGATATCCAGCATCCTCCAGGACAGCGACTCTGAATGAACGTGAACGCGCTGTGATCTATTTTTATCCCGCGCGTTGGTGCAGGTACACTGAGCAGGCGGAAGTGACGTGTGCGCTCACGAGACTCGCATTAAACCGTCGGGATTAGATCGGAGGACAGTCGAGCGGAGCTTAGCCGAGTTAAACGGGTAGGAGTTCTCACTCCTTTCCTCCATCTGTATTTCACATTTTATGATCTCCGACCGTTCGTGAGTTACTGTAGGATAAACGCTGGCATCTTTCGCGCGTTTTATACGTTTGTTTACGTTTTATGTATGTGTGTCTATGTGAGGAGAGAGAGACGAGTATTGGGAGACGACTCTGCTGATGTGAGGGAGAAATATCTCCACAGTGTGTGTTTACAAACACCGGTTCGTGTTTTAAATCGCCAGTGTACACGATTTTAAACGGCTTTAATACACATCTCTGCGTTTTAATACCAGTGTTTGAGGCTATACGCTGATTTAATGTCCCGCGGATTGAAGCGCTCCTAGCCAAACTCAGAGCTGTCAGTCGCGTATTCCAATATAATCTGCAGCTCCGGCGTCTAAATAGGCCACTGAACACAGAGGCCCCTAGTGAGATGCAGAGTATTTTGTTTCTCTGCCAAGAAGGTGACATCGTCCCAGCAGCCTCGATGCTAGATATGCACCGGCTGGAACAAAGCGAGCCCATCACAAACACACCAGCCTCACTGTTCGGGTAGGATATGAACACGTCTCTCCATTCCTGTCTGCTTAAAAACATCAAACTGCGATGCAGATAAATTATGGCTGGATCTAGTGTTGTTTGTTTTGCTTTTAAAAGTGTTTTTACTGTTAAATGCATTGAGAGAGTTGTCACAAGGGTTGTACTTTAGTATATATGATGTCAAAAGTGTGCACCTGCTGTATAAAATCTTGTTCTGCCTTTATAATAGCTTAGCTAATGACAGGTTATTATTGTGACAGCTTGCCCCACTCTTCCACGCTTTGTTGCATATCTACTGTATGTAATGCATGTTCTTAGACTAATAATAACACATGCTGATCCAGTCATATGAAATATCAATTAAAAAAAAACTGAACAGTTTATTGAACCTTTAGACAAAATATAAAACATGCATGTGTTTTTGTTGAGGATCATATTTAATACGTCAGGCTTTTATGGCTCATGTATGGTATAAATTGTGAAAATATAAACACCTGAATTTTATCAGAGACCCAAACTGAGTAAAGATGCTGATATGAACCAAAAAACGGTGAAATTCTGATGCTTGTAATGTAAACAATGAGATCTTAATGACAGTAATAACAGATACTTAAAATTATGAATAAAATTATTGGTGGTCGCTCTTTATCTCCAGTGGGATGCCTTTGTAAGGTGATATTTAAATGATGAAATGCAATCCAATGCAATGATTGAGAGATGAAGAAATAAAGGCTCCTCAGAAGATTTGGAGATGTTCTGGAGGCTTGTGAAGATCATTCCTCTGCTGAGAACAGTGAAAAGTAAAGCTTCTGGAAACAAATGCTCCTCAAAAGATCCTGATGATCAATTGAGACTCTAAAAACATGATTGATGGATGATCAGTAAAGCTGTGTTACTGAAATATTACTAAAGTTATTCTGACGTTTACTTGATATAAATCAGCAAAGATTTGACAGGAAAAAGACACGTGAGGCTGCAGCTGGACGTTTGTGCGGTTACACTGAAAGTATTTTGGTAAAGCAATGCGAGTGTTTAAGTGTGTAGAACGGGGGCTCGTGGGATTGCGATTTGTTTCCAGTATGTCCACGTGTGTCAGTAATGAGACTCTGCCATCAATCTGAGACTGAGACGGGTGCAGTTACAGGTCACTCTCTCCAATTTAGCAAATGTGGGTGCTTCCTCGTTCTCTCGTTCTCCTCTGCACCTCTAATTAAGCAAATGCAGCCTCTCGGCTCAAGCTCAACCTATTATCTTTGTTTTTTTAAGTGTGATGGGAGGAAAGTGGATCGTTGGCACTCGTGAGCAAATGTGAGGGATTTTGCAAGGACAAATTTACACATAGTCTGCATTTAAAGGGAAACCTCTGAAGCCGTGCGATGGAGTTCAGATGTCCTGAAGAATTAGATTTGAGAGCTTTTTGGCTGAACTCTCCTTGTAATGGCTGAACAAGCTGCATGTTCCAGCAGCTAAATGGCAATTCATTACAGGCTTCATAGATATCAGATGTCTTTCCTTGATATAATCGAGAATATATCTGTCAGGTTCATAGTAAGTAAAACGTTAATGCAAAAAGAGCTTATTGGAAGCAGGCTGAGAGCGAGATGCTCACGTGTGCTCGTATGAATCAGCATCTGATTTCTTATATAATCTCAGCACTGAATCATATGCAGATAGGACTGTGGGTGTCTTGTACGCTGCACTAGAGCTGCGCAATATACATGAACAAAACAGCACTAAATAATATTTAGCTTTTTTTCTATACATACACACACACACGGACACATAAAGAAATACATTTTGTATTTATTATTGTAATCACCCATAGTAATCACTGTAAATATTATACAGACATACAGTTTACAGTTTATTCTCAAAAACTATATATACACACACACACACACACACACACACACACACACACACATATATATACACATACATACATACAAAATATAATATTTAAATATATGTAGTGTAATTTATGCATAATAATAATAATAATATAATAATAATTCATATTTATAAATATATACTTTTTTCACTTTTTCAATTTCGTTGCAGTCGGCCCTTGTAGTCATTGTAGTTTAATAATTAATGATGATATTAATATAATTTAGTTAAGCAATTATAAAAATAAAGATATAAACAGTATTAATGTGTATGTATGTATATATGTGTGTGTGTGTGTGTGTGTGTGTGTGTGTGTGTGTGTATACGACTCACAAACACACACACACACAAACAAACACATACATATAATATGAAAAAAAAATTATTGATTTTTTTTTTTCATTCATTCATTAATTCTAGAGTAGATTCAAAATGTTTAATGTAATAATTAAAAATACAGGCAAAATCTAGTTCAGATAATCAAGGCATGTTTTATGCACCAGTAAACAGTATATAGTCATAAACAGCAATATTTACCTATATATGTGTTTATTAAAACATTTTAAATGCGTAAACATTGAAGCCATTCATGATGTGTGGTTTCCCAGAAGTGATGTCACAGAGGGAGGGGCCGGACTAGAATGGACACAGTATTTATGTAATTGACATGTGGGACGTATCCCTGTAATCCTGGACAGAAAGCTCTCCTTCTGCTGCTTGATTTTCAGAAGCTCACAGCCACGACAGGAGCGCGTTTGTTTCATAAGAGAGAGAGACTTGATGTGTGCGTTTATGTCCTGTTGAAATATACAATTCAATTCAAGTTTATTTGTATAGTGCTTTTTTACGATACAAATCGTTGCAAAGCAACTTGACAGAAAATTAAGTTTCTACAATATTTAGTAGTAACTTATCAGTGGTGACTCAGACAGTGGTGACTGTCAGTTTGTGTGCATATGTGTGCAAATAATAGCTTCTGCCGTTCTCTTTTATTAGTGCTTTACTGATAAAGTGTTAATGGCATATGCTGATATCTAGAGAATGTCTTTTTATGGTACACTAAAATGTTTCTGTATCTGAGTGTTTGTGTTTTTGATGTTGTCATTTGCATTTAAACAGATGTTAAACAACAGGTGGATCCCGGACTGAGACAAGCTTTATTTTCAGCTCTCTCTCTCTCAAAACTTGCTCTATTTTATCCATTTGATCATCTGCTTGTTTCATTTTTCCAGTTGTGTTATGAAAAAACAAAAAATGATGTGGTGTTGTTTTTTTTTTTTTTAATTTTTTTTTTATTAGTTGTTGAGATATTTTTTGTTAATGGTAAGTAAAACATTGATTTTTTTCTTTTTTTTTGTAGTATTTACTTTGAAATTATATATATATATATATATATATATATATATATATATATATATATATATATATATATATATATATATATATTATATATATATTATATATAGTGTATTTTTTTAAATAATTTTATATAGCATTCATATATTTATGGTTCTCTGTAAATATTTTTTATGTAAATTAATTATAATATATTTAAAAAGATTACAAAAATAAAATCTTTTTTTAATAAGTATTTTATTTTACTGATTTATTGACAATTATTTGCTTATTTTAATTTTATAGTTTTAAGATTTAATTGATTTTTATCTTTTCATCAGCCCCAGTTTGGGAAACCTTGCACTAGTAATACAGAAATTAAACACCTCACTTTTGAGGACATGTATATGCTAAAGCAGTGGTCCCCAACCCCCGGGCCGTGGACCGGTACCGGTCCGTGCGTCATTTGGTACCGGGCCGCACAAGAAAGAATAAATAACTTACATTAAAGCAGCAGTCGGTAACTTTTGGGGCTCGTGGAAGAACATTGTAGCCAGAGCTCCTTCTCTCTGTTTACATCTATGGCGAGTCACACAGGTACTGTGCTACTCTGCAGCGTTGCTGACCCCAACCAGACTAAAATAGTCCGAATATAAACACTTATTATAGGTGTACAGTTAGTGATTCAGGATAAGACAAAAAACACGGTTTGGAAAAAATGGATTCATGATGTACTCGCTCATTATATTTATTTTTTATATATAAAAAAGTGAGCGTTAGGGTTAGGGGGCAGAGAGGATGTTATTCATGTTATGTTGTTGGTGCGATGTTACGAGGACGCTGCTAATAAAGTTGCATACGAATACACAGTGGATTTATGTTTATTATTATATTTACAATATACCACAGTTTTTATGGCAGTCGTACCATTTTATTTTGTTGTATTTATCCGTCACACCTTAAAGCCCTGTCCGTGAAAATATTGACTGACATTAAACCGGTCCGTGGCGGTAAAAAGGTTGTGGACCGCTGTGCTAAAGTACTGCTAAAAATGAACAGAAATTGAGCATGTGTCCTTAAAAGTGCTTTTCTACATCAGCAAAACGATCTGAAGTTATTGATGACATCATCCTGCACTTAGGGGCGTATGCAAATTTCTGTTCAGTCAGATACTCTCTGGAATCTGAATGCTGATTCCTGTTTGTGATGCAAACTAAAGGTTATTGGACGAGCCTTTGGATATGTTTTTAATAGTAAAATATATCAGCATAAGAAAGAAACAGTGTATGGGGAATATAAAGGGCCTTTGTGCCTCGTTCAGTCATCAAACTAAATCAGTTTCAGCTCATGTCAGGTCCCTGGAAGGCCGGTCTATCAATCCCTCCATCTTCCTGCTCTCTTTCTCGTCATCTCGCATCATATGCCGCCTCCTCCTCCTCCTCCTCCTCCTCCTCCTCCTCCTCCTCCTCTCAGCTCAGCATGTGTTTTCTTCTGTGGAGTGACATTTCAGTAATGAAGCGATCTCTCAGTCAAGGGTCCCTCAGAAACTCTAACAGCGCACACTTCACTGCCTGCCCTTCAACCACTGCTTGATTTGAAGATCCATGAATCATCAATTAAGGTTAATAATAGGTTATATTATTATATTATATTTATTATATTTTTATTTAAAAAATATTAATATTACACCAACATTTTATTAATGTGTAATTTTAACTTATTAAATTTATTATTAAACTTATTTAAACTTAAGTTGTATTATTAATATTATTTTTTAAATATTGTTAACATAATGTTATTATTAATATCTTAATATTTTAGTAATGTTAATATTAAATTATTATTATTATGTGTGTGTGTGGCTGGGGAAATGCAGAACAATGAAAAATCTTTCAATAGCCTGACAGAATTCTTCATCTTTATATAACGTTAGCCAACATATTAAAACACAAGACAAAAACAATAGGGAATTTTATCAAGGAATAGCATTAAAATGGCTTTTAAAAACATACTTCATCATGTAGGCTATATCACCTAAAAACAAAATGAACAAAAAGAAAGATAGGACCTGAGGCATTTAGGGTTTCCATCCAAAGTTGCGAATTTAACTTGCGCGCAAAATTGGAATATCACATAAAACATTTGCGAACAAGCACTGTTTCCATCCAACGCATCAAAGAGAACAAAATCGTCACTTCGTGTTAAACTGGCACTAAATATCAGTAAGAAAACTAGCAGAACTGAATATAATAATTTTCATATTATAAATTACTTGCGCCTCAGAGCGAGCAGACGAAACACAATAAATGATGTCATTGCTTTTGGAGGCGGATGCATGCTGCTGTTTGTTCGTGTAAGACATTATACAGAAATACTTAGATGACAGACTTTGCTCACGCATTTCAGAATGACCATAACAACATTTCAGATGCTGTGACATGAGATCAGTCCGCTGCTAGTCAAGTTATCCCGCCTCATAGCGCAAAGTCAAATATTTTTTTATATGCGCTTAGAGGAATTTATTCGGAAAATGCATTTCCATCTCCCATTATTCGCATTAATCCTTTTTCGCACAAGTCAAAAACCACCTCAAGCGAGCGTAAAAACTTTTTTGTGAATTAAGGGATTTTTATTTGAAATTTGGCGTTTCCATCACTCGTTTCTCATTCGACACTTCAAAATGCGCATTAAAACAGGGTGATGGAAACATTCCTGCACTTGAAAAAACGTAAAGATAACGAAAAGCAAGCCAACAGAATTTCGGAAAGCGCCTGGACATCACGCAGCACCACCGAAGTGGGTCTTCAAGGAATAAACGGCGCGGACGGGATCGCAGCGGTGGCGGGCTGTAATGAATGACATTGGCTTTGGCTAGTCTCTAAGCTAGACGGCTACCAGTAGAGTTATTGTAATCCAATCTGACATTACACCTTTCACACAAAACTTTTCAGTTTCCTTCTAATTCAAAATAATCCCACACCTTGCTCATCTTTCACGTGGTCACTTTTGAGCTCGCCACAACTAACGCGAAGAAAACTCATGCGAGGCATGAGGTAAAAATGTAGTTTATGTCCTGAAACACTTTTAAAAATAATGTATTATTTTTCAAATGTTTTATTTTAACTTATTTAAAATGTTTTAAATGTAACTATGGGAATTTGATAGTAACATAAAAGGATGGTAATTTGAATGATAATCATGTTTTTTTTAGGAATTTTGTAAATAAAGATAAGATGGTTAAAGAGAGAGAGAGATGAAATGTTTCTTTAATATTTAAATTTAGGTTTGGGTGGAGTCCTGTGCATCTGTAAAACCCACAGTCCAACCTTGTACTTGAATGCATTTCTTCTTGTTGTGATTGTGTGTGTGTGTTTAAAGCAGAGAGAAGTGCACTAAGCAAACAGCCGTTCTGACTGAGCACTTCTCCTCAAGGGGAAGACTGATTCTGCTTTAGTGTGAGTGTGAGTGTGTCCTCCCAGATTTGTGTGCTACTATAATTACAAGCGCCTGCAGCGTCTCATGGGGAGCGCATTAACACACACGAGTGGAGGAATAAAAATTACTGCGCACACACTCACTCCTCTTTTCTCCTCTTTTTCCCTTTTTTCTCCCATCACTGCTCTCCACTTCTCTCCATGCTGGCCGATATACAGTATATCTGGCAGTAAGTACACTGATGTAGGGTAATGAATAAATGTAATTTAAAAATTCAAAAAAAAAAAATATTAAAAAAAATATATAGCAAGAAATTGATATTAATGGCTAAACAGATTTATTAAAATTGATGTCACAGCAAAAATTCTATAATGTTTTCTCCACAGTTACATAATTTTGAATCTTGTCTGTGCTGATCTAAAAATTATATAAAACATTAAAAAAAAACATCTTGGTTAAATATTTTAAAATATGATTTGCTAACTGAAACTTAATATCAGGTCCTTTCTCGACAATAACTTTTTTGCAATTTGTCCCATTTTTCTTTATTAATCTCATATGTAAGTAACATAAATCAATCTTGGCTGTTGATATCTATGCTAATAAGATGAATATTTTTGTAATATTCACTACAATTTAAAAGTCTCTTCTGCTCACCAAGGCTGCATTTATTTGATTTAAAAATACAGTACAATTGTGAAACATTATTAATTTAAAATAACTGCTTTCTATGTTAATATACAGTAAAATGTAATTTATTTCTGTGATGTGCAGCTGTATTTTCAGCATCATTACTCCAGTCTTCAGTGTCACATGATCTTCAGAAATCATTCTAATATGCTGATTTGCTGCTCAAGAAAAATTTCTGATTATTATCAGTGTTGAAAATAGTTGTGCTGCCCAATATTTTTATGTAAACCATGATCAATTTTATTTTTTCAGGATTTATTTGAAACAGAAATCTTTTTTGTTCTGTTCTCTCTTTAGTATTCATCCCATCATCCTCTCTGTTCTCTCTGGTCTCCCTTGTTTCCCCTGCTGTTGAAGTCTTTTTGCTTGTACTGAGGTGATTGGATGATGTCCAGGCCTGTGTTTTTCTGCATGTGGTTCATTTCAGGTCATTCCTCCCAGCATCTGTTTTGGAGTATTGGGATTCAGTAGATTACAAATAAACTTGAATCGATTTGAATTAAATAGATTCAGTGTGACTGGCTGATATATTAAATAACTGGTGATATAAAATTAAACAAAATCTTGATGGTTGCAATGACTGTAATGCGCTGCTTGTCATTTTTGATAAATTTTAGATTTTTTTTTATATATTGTTTTAATAAAAATTTCCCACCGGTTTGTTTATTGGCTGCACCTTTAACCACATTCATACATTCAACTTACAAAATAAATAAGACAAACTTAAAACCCTTCACAAAATAAAAACCTATTTGATAAATGTTATACAGTAGTATTAATATCTGTCAGTGAATATTGTCTATGAATATGAATTATTATATTGGTGATATGCATTAAAGATAATTAATATAATTCTGATTTGTTGATTTTATTACAAAACTGTTTTTTTTTTTTTTACAGTATTTTCTTGCTTTAAGTATTTTGAATTAGTTCAGTTTGACTTAAATGATGCTTCTGTCAGAGCAAGTACATTATTATGGAGAGATTTTTCAGTCTTTTGCAGTATATTCAGTATATGTTGAGAAGTAATAGGTGTGTAGTTCAGCTCTGTGGTAATCAATACACTGGTGGTGAATGTGCTGCTGAAGGTTTTGTGTGACACTGTTACATAACTCACCTGCATGAGGCCAGAGCCGCCGAGGCCATCAGCAAGCACATGCATGTTTGAGGAGGACAAGATACACACCCTGAACCCTATCATCTGATCTGTAATACACCGTGTGTGTGTGTGTGTGTGTGTGTGTGTGTGTGTGTGTGTGTGTGTGTGTGTGTTGGCGCTTCCGCTATTGACTTTGAACCAGGCATTAACCTCTCATACAGGGTCGGGGTTGTATAAGCCATAACTTCATGTGTCCTTTTGTGTTTATTATTTGTGGCTGATCCTATATGTATTGTAGAAAGATAGATAGTTTTAGCAAAGTGTGTGTGTGTGTGGAGAGAGAGAGATAGAGATACATATATGATTTATTAATTAATTTTAATATTTGTGACCTGTGCTGGCAAAATGAGTCACAATCAGACAAAAATGACTGAGCTACACACAGTTGAAGTCAGTTCTGAGAAAATCAAGTTAAAGTTTTCTGAAGGTTCCAAAGCAAAATCACATAGCAACGTTGCATTGTTTCATCCATGTCCTTATATATAATATATATATATTAATTACTATATTAATAATCACAATATAGACTTTGTTTTTATTTTATCTTTGTTATTAAAAATAAGAACAGATGAAAAAAGAATAAACAATAATAGTAGAACAAATATGTGACCCTGGACCACAAAACCATTCACAAGGGTCAATTTTTCGAAATTGTGATTTATACATCATCTGAAGCTGAATAAATAATCTTTCATTGATGTATGGTTTGTTAGGACAATATTTGGTCGAGATACAACTATTTGAAAATCTGGAATCTGAGGGTGCAAAAAAATCTAAATATTGAGAAAATCGCCTTTAAAGTTGTCCAAATGAATTCTAAGCAATGCATATTACTAATCAAAAATTAAGTTTTGATATATTTACAGTAGGAAATATATAAAAAATATATATCTTCATGGAACATGATCTTTACTTCATATCCTAATGATTTTTTGGCATAGAAGACAAATAAATAATTTTGACCCATATAATGTGTTTTTGGCTATTGCTACAAATATACCCCAGAGACTTAAGACTGCTTCTGTGCTCCAGGATCACATATAAGAAAGTAACAAATAGTGCATTACTTTTTCATTTTACACCTACAAAAGCATTCAAGTAAGAAAAACAAATAATCAAATGTAAAAATCACTTCAATGTGTTCATTTAAAATAAAATGATTATTAAAACTGCAAAAGCAGTTCAGTCAAAAGCAGCGGTGTTTCCTTGTATTGTTAGATGAACATTAATAAGACAGACAGCCTGTATATTATGACCTCCTGTACTGCACGGATCTAATACAGGGCTCTAGACTAACTTTTTGCACTGGTGCACCTAACTTTTTTTCTTAGGTGCACCAGCACAAAAGTTAGGTGCACTCAAATTTTTGACTGCATTACATTTAACACCGCAGTTTTACAAGTTCACTTTTTTTTTTTAATCACTGTCCATATAGGCAATATTGACTTGTAAATGATTAACTAACAATCTGGTCAAAATAAAGTTCTTTATTTGAAGCACAATTCTACAAGAAAGGTAACTAACTGAAAAAGTGTTGGTGCTTAAAGTGCTTCACTGAGCTGAAATTTAAACTTAAACCATCTCAAGATAAATGAAATAAAAAGAAAATCTAAATTAAGTGTTTTAAGGGCTTTAAACTGAACATCTCATGGCTCAATGTCTTATGGACTATACTCCACTGCAGTCACATGCCCCTCGGATGGCCAACTCCTGTAGTTTGGCCTTCTTGATCTTTGGCCTTGGCTAAAACCAGCTGGCCACACTCTTTCTAGCATCAAAATCTTCCAGACTTGGCCCCTCTACACTGATTCTGATCAGATCTTCACTGTGTCTGAATGAAGGAATGCTCTAGTGTCTGATTTGAGCTAAACACTCCCTAAACAGCTTATACTACTGTCTCAGCTATTAAAATAGTTCAGTTTTGTATGTAATAGCAAAGTGATTATATTATATTGTTTTTTATTAAGTTAATTTAGATAAACGTTTGGAGCATTTTGAAGATTTTTTTATGAATCTTTGCAAATCACCTCTACTAATAACTTGCTAGTTAGCAAGTTCTGCGGCTGAAGTAAACAGTTTAATGAGAACGGCTTGTCACCCCAGGGAAGAGAGGGGCTGGGTCAGCAGAGCTCATTAGCATTTAAAGAAACACTGACTAAAACGGCTTGCTGAAAACAGAGCTGGTTTTGACAAGGTAAAAAGGGTGTTGTTTTACACTACCATTGAGAAATTTTAACCAAAGTATGTTATAGACATTTCATTAAGACCCTAAAGAATCATATCAACTTGTGGAAAAAGGGGATCTGATGACCCCTTAATGAAGTAATTTTAGTGAAAACCATAGACTGTATAAAAACATGGATGTAGTGTCCATGACGTCACCCACAGAATCCTGAAGAGCGTTTTTGAAGCTCAAAGTGGATGGATCATGCCGTCATCGCGCATCAATACCGGATAATCAAAAATGGGCGGGAGCTGGTTGCTGAAGCTGTGCCCACCTAGCTCAACGGCAGTGTCAGCAGCGGCAATCCACCTGTCACTCAAGTGGCCACGCCCTTAATTATGCAGAACTTAAAGGCTTAAAGGGTTACTCCACCGCAAAATGAAAATTTTGTCATTAATCACTTACCTGCATGTCTTTCCAAACCCATAAAAGCTTTGTTTGTCTTCGGAACACAATTTAAGATATTTTGGATGAAAACCGGGAGGCTTGAGACTGTCCCATAGACTGCCAAATAAATAACAGTGTCAAGGTCCAGGAAAGTATGAAAAGCATCGTCAGAATACTCCATCTGCCATCAGTGATTCAACCGTAACGTTATGAAGCAACGAGAATACTTTTTGTAAACAAAGAAAACTAAAATAACGACTTTATTCAACAATTCATCTCCTCTTCCTCTCTTCCTTGCCAAAATGGCGCTACACTGATTTGGAGAGACACAGAGGAATTGTTGAATAAATTAGTTATTTTTGCTTTCTTTATGTGCAAAAAGTAATTTTCATCATCATTACTTCAGTCTTCAGTGCCACATGATCCTCCAGAAATCATTGTAATATACTGATTTGCTGCTCAAGAAACATTTCTGATTATTACCAATGTTGAAAATGGTTGTGCTGCTTCATACAGTATGTCTGTGTAATATGTTTGCGCAGTGATTGGTGTGTAAGTGAGCCGTTGGGTTACTGGAACAGCTGAATTCATTCCCATCTTCAGAGTCTGTGTTTCTCTTATTCATGTTAAGGACACAAGAGCTGTCAGTGTGTGTGTGTGTTTCGACTCGTCTCAATAATTAATGAGAGATTGTAAGAGAGCCGAAGCAGCGCTGGATCCTTTACAGCCCGCAGAGGCTTCAGATGGATTTCAAACTGTATGTTTGTCCTCAACAAAGAGCCTCGGAGTTGGTATGCATGTGAATTATGACTAATTTATCTACTCAACTTTAAATCAGAGGCTGTTTGGGTTTCTTTTAGGTCTAGACCTTAACTAACCTTGGTTTAGTGGCAGAGAAACGTCTCAGTTTAATTGCAGCTTAGTTTGGACGAAATAAAAGCAATTAAAGTCTATTTGTGTTTTCACTCTTGGCGTGTGACCACGAAACTTCTTCAGTTGTTCGGTCTGTGTTATTGATTGTGCCGGATATGCGATAGGATGGCATGAACTTTGGAATGCGCTCTGATGTGTTGAACAGGACTAGCTTGCTAAGCAAACATGCCTGACACTCCTGTATGTCAATGCAGTCAGTTTAGTCAATGTTCAACAACACACCTGACCCGCTTTGACATTAATACACTCTGTTCACATATACTGTTGCATTTTATTGTTAAATAATTATTAATCCATGTTATGTTTTAAATCCACAATTAGTGACCTTCATAAAGTGACCTTTAAAAACATATACCGCCATAGTTTATGCTAAAATGCTATTGTTGAAATTTTTTACTTTGACTTGTCATGAATTAGCCATCTACCATCAAATACTAATGTCAGATTTTACTTTAGTAGAATTTATATTATTCATTATTTTATTAATTTTTAATTTAAATTTTATTATATATAGAATAAAAGTACTACTACAAAAAAACTTACTAAACAAAATGTTTATTTCTATTTAATTTCTATTATTGTGATGTACTAATATTTTTTTAATAATGTGGTTATTTTTTAATGCATTTATTTCAATTTTTGAAATATTTATATTTGATTATTTTATTTAATATTTGCTTTTTTCATACTGTAACCGGGAGAATATAAATTTAAAGAACGTGCAAATTGAACAACCTTTACAAAAGCTCTGATTTTAGAATATGTAAATGTATTAATTTTTTCCTCCATTTGTGCTTGTCTTGTAAAGTCTGATAAAACATCCAACAACCAGGTTTAATCCAATAGTGTTCAGTGTGGCAATAAAAACAGCAATAATCCAATCAGTGTGTGTTAAATATGCAAATCTGTATTGCTTTTGGTCTGTAGTTGTTAAACTGAACCCTGTTTTTTTTCGGCTGCTTGTCTGTATTTTCAGTTGTGCTTTTGTGTGGCTGCTGTTATTTTGTGTTATTTTACATCAGAGGGAATCTAATGAAGCGAAGGCTGTTAAATTATGAATAACTGACTTCATCTCACATTATTTGAAAATCACAATTAAGCCTCTTCTACCAGCATCATTAGTGAATCCTCAGAAGTAGTTACGCATGCGTTTATGAAGTCATTAACATAATGTTTATGATTAATTTATGAACGGGACCCGCCGTTAGCAGAGCTGTAAATAACAGAAATATAAAACTGAAGGATGTTTTTACGTAGTTCACATGAAACTTAATGAACATACAGAATTCTTGCAAAAATGATTGTGTGACTGTGTCTTATAAATGTTCAAGGAAAGGATTTCCTTTATAAATATATCTTTATTTTTTTTTTCAAGTTTCATACAATGGAAATGTTTAATGTAAAAGTAAATTAGTCCTGATTGAAGACCTTTAAGATTTAATAACACAAATTGTCACATTATTTTTTTGTACATTTTCCTCCTTAATTCTTGTTACTGTAATGCTTTTTAAAAATTTGTGCTGATGTTAATTCAAATATAAAATATTTCAGAGTAAATTATTACCTCAATGCAAATCCAAGATGGCGCTGAGCATGGCGGCCGTGTTGCAAGCTCCGAGTAAACATTGCAGTTTTTCGTTTGTTTTACATGTTATTTTGTTGTTCTATGTATTGGATGTTGAAGTATAACTGTCTACGACAGACATACGCTTTTAAACATAGGTTCCTACGTCGCGAAACGCAAACCGGACTTTGAGTTCTTGAACACTGGCGCTTTGTTTACAAACACCGCATCAGAGCCCTTTGTCTGGGCCGCACGGTCACGACCGAGGAAACGCCGCCGGAAAAGGGGGAAGAGAGCCAGCGTCCTTGTCAGACTCCGACGTCGTCCCCTCCGACCTCCTCTCCTAACCATTTTGCTGGTTAACGTTCAGTCACTGAACAAACTCTGTGAACACCGGGCACGTATCTCATACCAACGAGAAACAAGGAACAGCTGCATTATTTGCCTCACAGAAACCTGGTTGCTGCAGTGGTTACAGACTCAGCCATCGAGCTTACGGGGTTCTCCGTGCACCGCTCGGACAGAACGAAAGAGCTCACAGGGAAAAGCAGAGGTGGGGGCGTTTGTTTCTTTATCAACAACTCATGGTGTGATGAAAGAAACCCTCACTCTATTAAATCCTTCTGCTCCCCTGATCTGGAATTTCATATGCTTCTGTGTCGACCATTCTGGCTACCGAGGGAATTTACAGCGGTCATAATCACCGCTGTTTACATTCCCCCTCAAGCCAACACAGACCAGGACAATTCAATGCTGGTCGGACCAATCAGACGCTATACTACAGTTTTGATCAGGTGGACTGGGACATGTTCCGGGCAGCGTCTGATGACGACATAGAGCCGTACTCAGAAACTGTAACGTGTTTCATTAGGAAGTGTGTAGAAGATGTAGTGCCGACAAAAACAATCCGCATCTACCCCAACCAAAAACCGTGGATTAATAGCGATGTTTGAGCAGCCTTGTCAACACCAATGATGCAAGAAGCATGTGGCAGGGCATCAATAACATCACAGATTTGAAAGGGAATAAACCAGCTACTGTGAACATTGCCGCCTCTCTACCGGATGAGCTTAATAACTTTTATGCTCGTTTCGAGGCTCACAACACCGTCCACACAGAGAGCGCTCCCGCAGCTGCTGCAGAAGAGGTGAGTGCACTCTCCATCTCTGTCGCGGATGTAACCCGATCCTTCCGACGGGTGAATATCCGCAAGGCTGCGGGTCCTGATGGCATCCCAGGCCGTGTGCTCCGAGCATGCGCATTCCAACTAGCCGGAGTTTTCACAGACATTTTCAACCTCTCCCTCTCTCTGTCTGTGGTTCCCTCATGCTTCAAAAAATCCACCATTGTGCCCATACCAAAGAAAAATAAAATCACATGCTTGAATGACTGGAGGCCTGTTGCTCTCACACCCATCTTCAGCAAGTGTTTTGAGAGACTCGTCAGAGACTACATCTGCTCTGTGCTGCCTGCCTCACTGGATCCGCTACAATTTTCATATCATAGCAACCACTCTACAGACAATGCTATTGCTTTCACCCTACACACTGCTCCCTCCCACCTGGAAAATAAAAACACCTATGTGAGAATGCTGTTTGTGGACTTCAGCTCAGCGTTTAACACCATAGTGCCTGCCACACTTTTTGCAAAGCTCCAGACTCTGGGACTAAACAGATTTCTGTACATCTGGATCCTGGACTTCCTGACAGGCAGAAGTCAGGTGGTCAGAATGGGCAACAACACTTCATCCCCGCTGACCCTCAACACTGGTGCTCCTCAGGGCTGTGTCCTCAGCCCGCTCCTGTACTCCCTGTACACACATGACTGTACAGCCTGACACAGCTCCAACGTCAAATTCTCTGACGACACAACAGTGATGGGCCTGATCACCGACAACGATGAGACGGCCTACAGAGAGGAGGTGAGCACCCTGACTAAATGGTGTCAGGAGAACCACCTCTCACTCAACATCGACAAGACCAAGGAGATGGTGGTGGATTTCAGGAGACAGCGCAGAGAACACACACCCATCACCATCGACAAGACACCTGTGGAGTGGGTAAACAGCTTTAAGTTCCTCGGCGTTAACATCAGTGAGGATCTCACCTGGTCTACACACACTGACGCAGTGCTGAAGAAGGCACATCAACGCCTCTTCTTCCTGAGTTGGCTGAGGAAGTTTGGAACGAGCCCCAGCATCCTCAGAACATTCTACACCTGCGCTATAGAGAGCATCCTGTGGGGCTGCATCACTGGTTTGGAAACAGCACTGCTGACAAAAAGCTTTTTTCGCAAAGCTCTGCAAAGGGTCGTGCGAACTGTCATCCACATTGTTGGAGGTGAGTTGCCCTCGCTCCAGGACATCTACACCAGGTGGTGTATAAGGAAATCCCGGAGGATCATCAGTGACTCCAGCCACCCGTCCCATAGACTGCTCTCTCTGCTGCCCTCAGGAAGACGTCTCCGCAGCATCCGATCCCGCACTAGCTGACTGAGGGATAGCTTTATCAGACTAATGATCAGTCAGAACTAATACACCCTACAGCATACTCCCACAATATGGTATGCCACACACTGCACTTTAACTTCAACAGTTCAACACTGGACTATACATCCACACTGCATTTAATACAATAATCTACCTGCTACCACTGGATAGCATCCAATGCACATCTATGACATTTTCTGTATCCAGTTCATGTACAATCTGTTGCACCTTAGCATATTTTTATGCGTATATATGTCTACATAATGTAGAATGTGTACATAATGTGTATAGTGTATAATGTGTAGTGCTAACTAAGTATGTCTAATAGTACACTGTGTGTACTGACTATATGTATGTGCATATTGCACATTTTCATCTGTTGAAGTCTGTATGGTTATATGTAAATTGTTTCGGCAATTTCTGGAGCACGCTCCCAAGAATTTCATTTTGTGCTGATGTGACAATAAAAGTGACTTGACTTGACTTATTTATTTATCTTTGCTTAACAGTAATGACAATTTAGCTTAAAGTCAAAATAATGTTAAAAATGTCACATTACAAAAATCATAATTGTCTTAAAAGGAGTCTGTCTGTTTAGATTTTGGGGTGAAACAAGAATGATATAAAATCTTAATTTTGCATGCATATATATATATAATATATATATATATATATATATTTAATTTTTTTTTTTTTTTTTTTTTTGCTGTAGTGATATCTGGTTATTTTATTTCATATTTTACTTCATTGTTTTAGTGATTTTTATTTATTTATTGTACTTAATATTTTATTTTACTTTATTGTACTTTTTTTTGGGGGGGGGGGTCAAAATAATCAAATTTAGCTTAAAACATCAAAATAATGTCCTTAAAATGTCACACTGCAAAAATCCTAATTGTCCTAAAACAAGGGTCTATTTTCTTTAACCTAAATATAATTTCTGATTTCTTTCTTTCGATTTTGTGGTGAAACACGAGACATTTCTTCATTAGAGGCACATTTCCGGGCAGATGTGAGTGAGAGTCTGTATCACACCAGCTGATCCTTTGTTTGGTTTTTATTTAACAAAATGTTTTTAATCTTCATTTACAATTCCACTGATAATATGTGAGTCTGGCCTCAGCCGTGTGTGAAGTGTGTCTTTTTCTGAGCTGTCACACTTTAATTGGGCAGACTGGGGTGTAAATGAGATGGGTCTTTGTGCCCATGTGGGGCTTGTGAGACGGGACGAGACGAGACGGGACGCCCGCGGGTGTGTGTGAGGACGTAGGACTCATTTGACATGCAGCATCCCCCTCTTTCATGATCAGACACACACACACACTCGGCAGAGGTCTGACGGTTAATGATGTGGGCGTGAGCAGCTGTTCATTAGTTTGTCTCTTTAGTGTCCCGACACCCAGCAAATATTCCCCCTTTATTTCCATCCGTTCACCACCTGAACCTCCATCAAACAGGCCGGATAATGTGAAGAGAAAACACAGTTTGTAATGTCAAGAGCAAATCTATCACAATCATATCAAAGTGTTGCTTAATGCTTACAAAATTTAGAACAAAGAAACATTATATTAAGTGGCTTTAACTATGTACTTGCATTTTAATTAACCATATGATACATTGCACTTCTTGCATACGTTTTGCAATTTAATACACAATTGGTAAATTTTAACTAACCATTTTTGGGGCATGGTGGTTGAAGACACCTAATATTGTATTTATTTAATATTGTATTTTTCTTTTATTGTTTTGCTAATATTTTAATATTAGCAAAAACAAATTGCTTATATTTTAGTTTACTTTAACCATTTAATGTTTTGTTTTTACTGTATTGTTTTAATTGATTTAGTTATATTTTATTTTACTGTATTTTACTATTTTATTTTAATTTATTGTTTGTTTTTTATTTTATTATTATTTATTTTACTATGTTGTTATAGTAATAAAGTATTTATTTTTTTATTTTAAGCATTTTATTCTTTTATTTAATATTTTATTGTTTTAGTAACTTTTTTCATTTTATTAATATTTTACATTTTATTAGTATTTTACATTTGTTGTTTTGGAATTCTTTTATTCTTTTATTTATATTTCATTTTACTCTTTTATTACAAATATTGTACTGTCAGGATTTAGTTAATGTGTTTTTCTAACACTAACATTACAGCACAGTGTGACAATATCCAATACATCTTTTCAGTCTTAAATTTTTAACAGGCCACATCTCTTTAACCCTGTTTATCATGAGCTGTGCGAAAGATTTCTCAGATTGTTTGCTGATTTGCTGGAGTGCATCTCATCCGTCTTGTTCTGAAAGAGGGATTTGGAGTCGTGCTGAATTTTTAAATGGGTGTGCGGTGACGAAGGAGATTTTCACACGTTTCCCTCTAAATAAATAAGTGACTGTGCAGTATTGTGTGTGTATGAATGCTTGTGTGTTTGGGGAACTCCAGTGTTTTTCATTCTAGTTTGGATGGCATTCATGGTATTTCAGTCTCGCTAAACATTAACCCATATTTGGTTCTGGGATTCCCCAGCAGACGCTCAGATTGGCATGTTAACATGTTCAGAAATCTCTGGCTCAGCTTTTGCTCTTTCCTTTGGAAAGTGCGATCAGAGTCTGATTACTGACCTTGTGACCTCTGAACTCTGACCTCTGTATTTATTATTTACAGGTGCGAAGAACAGAGGAGATACTTTGCAGTCGTCGGTAGAAGCATCTCGGGAAATGAGCGTCAGCGTCACTGGAGGTACAAACCGTGAGCTTATTATTATTATTATTAATGTGCAGGATATGGCATGATTTAAAGATGCTGAATTCTACCATACATTGAAGTAAAATAAATATTTCTATACACAGAAAATACATTTTCAGTGAATAATAATTTGTCTTAGTTTTGTACTAAACTGAACTTTTATATTCATTTTATCTGTTATGATACTGTAAAAAAAGGGATATTAAAATCAGATATCTATTTATAACTTATTGTGATTACTTTTATATGAGTTCTTAATACATCACACACATAATGTATTTATACAATTTTGTATTTACATTTTACATTTTTACACCTTTTTTTTTACCATATGTTAGCTTTAATAAATAAAAATAAAATATGCAAATAAAATAATTATTAATGTGCAGGATGTTATACACGTTCACATGCATGACTTCTCTGTTGCTTTTATGGTATGTGATACTGTAAAAAAAAAGTTAAACAAAGATTTTTTTTACTTTTTTCTTCTTTAAAATGAGAATGAAATGTAAATATATAATTTAAAAATAATAATTCTTTACACATTTTTAGGTTTTGATGTATTTTTTATAATTTTGCATTTACACTTTACATTTTTTATGCCTTTTACCATAAGTTTACATTAATAAATACTAACATAAGAATAGAATATAAAATACAATTATAGAAAATAAAATAAGCAATACCAAGAAATGCATTTATTTTTTTAAATATAGTAGAATTCTAATGTAAACGTCATTGATGGTGTTATATTCTATTTATTAATTTTATTATAAATATTGTATTGTCGATATTTGATTGTGTTTTGTTTACACAAACATTACATTCGATTAATGAAGCATTGCTCTTGCAGCAATTTCAGCATCAGTTTCTGTTTTCTGTATGTCCAGTTGAGTCCAACAACAACTGATCACATAGTTTCAGTTCAAGAATTAAGTGAAGTTCAGTTTAATAAATTCAATTGCATGCAATGAAGTTCTCACAATGTTCAAGAATTGTGTTACGATTGCTAATTTAATTAACTAAATTGAACAAGCAGCGGATATAATCTTTTTGCGTTTTTATATAGTCCTGTTTCCAGAAATGTACAAGCTGGTTTGTGGTTGTGCTGCGTTTGTTTGCCCGGTGGGAGTTTTTGTGTACCCAGCATGCTTTGCTGTAGCACAGACTGAGGTCAGTGAAAGGAAAGGCTTCAGAAAGTGGAAGTTTCTGTTGTTCTGCTTCTTCTGTGTTGTGGTTTAGCACAAACCACACGGGATAAAGTGTTTCAGTTTAGAGCACATGCATGATGGTTTTACTCTCCTACTTTTACTCTCTTACTATATACACTATATAACAAGAACAGATGCAATTTGAATCTTTTTGCATGTTTGTATTGTTTAATGTCCTATACTCATGTCATAAACTTAGTGTTAGTTTGTGTTTTGAATCTGAAAATAAATGCAAAAGCTTATTCTGTTTATCTAGAAGCCAAACATATCACTGCAATTTGTGACTCTTCTGAGTTGTAAACAGCGTTTTATTATAGTGAAAGTAAAAGTTGTTGGCTTTTTATCAGATGTTTAAGTGCTTATTTTAATAAATAATAATAATATTAACACATAAATTTTTTAATTTCATTATTTTTTTCATTTAGTATAGAATTTTATTATAATGAAAGCAACATTTTACCATGTTTTTTTTTTTTTGTTCAAATAATTAAATGCAGTAGTTTTTTATTTTTTTTAATTTTTTTTTTATTTTATTAATTTTTTAAAAATTAGTACAGTATGACAAATGACATACATGACAAATGGATGACTTTTGCAGTGACAGGCCTAATGTGGCACCAAAGTTTTAAGTTGTTTCAAAAGTAATTAATTAAAAATACATTTTCTAAATAATAAATGAGAATAATTATAATAAACACTAACAAAAAGTTTTCTTTCCATGTATTTAAAATAATAATAATTTACATTTGCATTTTATTATAGTAAAAGTGAGACAATTTTTGGCCTGTTACTT
>NC_056605.1:30710593-30768093 GCF_018340385.1 Cyprinus carpio | reverse complement strand
ATATTATATTATATTATATTATATTATATTAATTTTTTTCTTATTGTTTCATTGATGTTTTTCTGTTATATTGTTAAATGTCGTCCATCTGTTTTACAGCTGGAATAGAGGAGAATAGCGCCGTTTGTTTCTAAGCGTGTTTATATAAGCTCACGCTGGCCGCCAGAGCTTTAAAACAACAGAGACAGAAAGAGAAAGAGAAAGAGAAAGAGAGGCTCTTGGGAGCTGTTCATGTAGAGCAATATAAGAGCTGCCTCAGCCGGTTGTAAAGAAGGAATATATGTGTGTGTGTCTGTCTGTGTGTGTGTGTGTGTCTGTGTGTCTGTGTGTGTGTGTGTGTGTGTGTGTGTGTGTGTGTGTGTGTGTGTTTTGAGTCCGCAGCAGCTAATGGAAGTGCCAATGTAAAGTATTGATTATGTGACAGAACTGTAAATGCTTGGGGGAAGACGAGAGAAAAGAGCTGGAAGAGCCTGTAATCTTGAGTCGTGTCATTGTAGTGTGTGTGTGTGTGTGTGTGTGTGTGTGTGTGTGTGTGTGTGTGTGTGTGTGCTGTAACATGCAGCATCATCATCATCTTCCTGTGTGTGTGTGTGTTGCTGAAGAGGAGCAGCAGCTGGTCAGATGGAGTCGCTCCTCTCGTGTCCTTTGTTGTCGCTCTAGGATCTTTTCTTGTCAGAAGTGAGCTGAAGCATTTTCTTGCTCCTCTTTTTCTCTCCTAATTCTTTTCATCTTCCTTCTGTGTCTTTGTAAGGTGTTAGAGTGCAGCAGTCCCTCCGGAAGTAAAAATCCCCCCATAAACTGGTTTTGAACATTAAACCAAAGACATACTGTGAGCTACAAGATTGTTAATCGCTGTAATATTAAAAAGAAAATTTTTTTCAAAGTTTGCCCCTATGGGACACATGAATGGGAAAGATAGTTAAAAACCGTTGATACCAACTGATGATAATGTGTAGGCAAAGATAAGTATTTGCAAAACATTACTCGATTTAACTCAAATTCTTAATTTATTTTTAATAAATAATATAAATATAAACATTTATTTATAAATTAATTAATATTTGTAAATAATAATGAAAATGTAAATAATATAAAAAAAATTGTAAAACATTTATTTTTATAGATTTTTTTTAAATAATATATTAAAATAACAATGTGTAGTTAAAGATAAATATTTGCACTACACTCACACACACTCATAAATATGGGAGTAAATTCTGAGTAATTTGTGCGTAAAACTGACCTTTCCGAAAAGTCTCCTCCCAAACACTTCGTAAACATCAGATTTGATAGATGAATTCCAATCATTCATTAATAGGGTGCTCGTGCACGCTCATTCACAATTAGCATAATCCCCACCTATGAATTACAGCTACACAAATTGAGTGTCCAGGAACGCAGTGGAATATTCTGGTCTACTTTCTCAGATTTGGCTCCAGTATATTGCATAAATGCAAAAAAAGACTAATAGGCCATATGCCTAACAATAAATATTCAATTAACATTTTTTTTTTAACCGTTTGTCCACCAAAGAGTTTTTAGCCAGCTGACAAAAAGTCAGGTGCTCTTGTTAAAACGACCAGATGGTGGCGCCGGAGAACACTTTGGTGGCACAGCGTTTTTCCAGCTGAGACTCTTTGGTTGCTATGATGTGGAATATCCACGGCAGTAACGTATTACTAGTATCTAATTTTGGAGAATATTACTGAATATGAAAATGCAGTAACCAGCGATATTGACTTCTCTATTGTTGTTGTACAAGTAGGATGATTGGTCAGTGTAGTATTTGTCCCGCCCCTCCTCCATTGTTTAAACAGCTGGGTAAAGAGTGACAGTGACAAGCACTGCATTTTACCCAAAGCTAAACCGTAATCAACTCTCATTAACGGGAAAAATACTTGCCGCTCAAAAAGTGGGCGGAGACTGTTGCACTCTGCAGTGATGTCAGATCATTCTGACTCACGATTGGCTGATGTCAGGCTCAGAGTCTGCCTTTCAAATCTGTATGGAATGAGGCCTCGTGATGCTGGGTCCCAGGGGCTCCGTGTCTCCCGAGAGCCGATGGGATGGAATGGGGCCCGGCCCTGCGGCGCGTGAGCGGCCAAGTGACGTCGCACTAATGCACAGCATCACAGTGTGTTTTTCTCCGTCTCTGCAGTCTGTTTTTAAGCCAGCTGCTGCATCAGTGTTAATATGACTCACCTCACTCTCCCACGATCCTCCAGCCGTATTTGCTGTGATTTACACTCGCTGCACTTAATAATCGCTCCTCTGCGGGTGAATGAGTGTGTGTGAGTGTGTGTGTGTAGGAGGAAAGAGCTGCTGTTTGCCTACGGGTTTCTGATAAGAACCGAACCACATTAACTGTGACCATCACACGGATCAGACTTACAGATGATGTGGACGCTATAGTTTGTACTACGCCATTTGCATTGCTTTTTGTGTTTGAAAACAAACATACTGTGAGACCAGTGTAGTACGATTAATAATGAGGGAATTGAAAACAAACGGCGTGAGCAGTGTAGTCTGATTCTTATGAGCTGGTTCTTTTAATGAATCATTCTGAATCTTTGGACTGAATCGGTTACAGCTGAATCACTTTCTGAACTATAAGTGAACTTACTAGCAGTGATGTCTTGAAATAAAGCAAGTTTTACGTATATGCATTTTGTGAATATTTAAAAAAAACTGTTGTTCCTAACTGTTCATAACATAATGTGTAGTTAAAGATAAACATTTGCAAAACATTATACTATTTATTTATTATATATATATATATATATTTTGTAAAACATTAAAATGAACAATATTTAGTTAAACATTTACAAATCATTGTGTATAATACATTTATTTTTATTTTTTAATTATTTATAAAATAATACTAAAATTAATGTTGTGTAGTTAAACATTTTGAAAACATTATGTATATACTATATTTATTTTCTTTGTAAAGTAATAATAAAAATAAAAGTGTGAAGTTAAAGATAAACATTTGCAGAACTTTGCACACACACACCCAATAAATTAATAATAAAAAATAAATTTAATATTTATTTATTTGTTAAGTAAAGTTAAACATAACTAAAAATAATAATAAATACCAAATAATACTAATTCAATTTTTAATAATAATAATTATAATAATTATAATAAAATATGTGTATATATGAAATGAAGGGTGTATAGAGAGCAAAAGTTTTCATTGAATCTCCAGCTAAAAGAAAACTATATTATGATGTACAGTTTTATCGTGACATGATTCATAACCCGATGAAAGCTTGTGTTCATCTCATCCAGCCCTGCTCCCGCTGAAGCTCCTGCGGCTGCGTTTCATTTGACGTCAGACTGCAGTGACTGCACTAAAGCAGATGTATTTAGGCCATTCGTGTCCCTGCGCTCTTATGATTTCAGCTTTAATAAACAGCAGCATTAGGATCCCAAAGCAGGAATAACTGTGCAGCCTCTGATCCGAACCCGGAATAAACCCAAAGCAGGATCAGCACTAGTTATCGTGTGCATGTGTGTTAGACATGTTTACATGTCAATGACCTCCATTTGAGCCCAAAATCATCATATTTTGATGAACTATGAAATTTGCATTAACTGACATTACTAATATTATTAACAGTATCAATGATATTTGATATAAAAAACAACAGCACTGCAATGATTTAAAAGCACTGTTTATTTAAGCATTAGGTTTCCTAAAGGACATGTCATTGGACTAGTTTTGGTATCCTGTTTTTGCTCGTGAATATAAATATATAATGTTTAAGTTGTTTTTGTGAACATTTTCCTGGTTAAATAAATAAGTTAAAATGCACATGACATTATTGCTGCTTCATATTACTTTCTAAACACTGGTTCTAAATCATGAGATTAATTACAAAATATATATATATATATATATATTTCTTAAAACAAGACACATTTACTTAAAGCAAAATTGAATAAAATTAACTCATTTTCATAGAACATATTCTCAAATAATTTTTTTTCTTTCATTCGTTAGTATAAGTCTAGTGTGTTTATTATTAAAACAATAAATATTTGTTAATGGGAAAGGAAAAATAATAGCTTTAAAATGCAATAAAATCTGTTAAAATAAAATATTTTGCTTTAATAACTATGAATGTCATATACTGTAAGTAATTATAAAAAAATTGAAAACTAAAAGCACATTAGAAGCAAAACAATAAATACATTTTAACGAGATGAAAAAATTATTTTGCTTTAAAATGTATTAAAATGAAGTAACTTTTCAAAGTTAATATACTGTACAGTGACAAATTATTCAGAAATTGATAACTAAAATCACATTTGAAGCTAAACAAAAAAAAATTGTCAATGAGAAAGAAAAAATAATAATTTTGTTTTGCTTTAAATTTTAAATAAAATATTTATGTACTTTATTTGCAAAAATAACAAAGTTAACAGATTGTAATTATTCATAAATTAAAAACTAAAAGAGAATTAAATGTATGCATTAAAATGTGACTGTAGCTTTGTATTATATTGCATTATAAGACATCTCTACAGCAGTATAATAAAGATTTTTGTTATTGGAATTGCTTGATAATTGGCTAAAAGCCTCAACAACTCAATTAGAGAGATCAATGCTGAAGCGACGATCTCTGTCCCGTGGGATCCTGATGCTCAGGTGCCGCTCTCATTGTTCCTGTGATTGATTGGTCTCTCGCAGCTGTCAGTCACGAGCTCTCAGCGTGTGATTGGAGGAGGGTGTGGCCTGTTTTCAGCTCAGACTAATTGCCTCTTTGTTGTAGCGGCTGCTGTGGATTCAAGCACTGTGTGTGTTTGGGCTTTGCTTCGGCAGGGACCCTGAAAAATCATGATTACAGCACATTGGTATAATATGTTCAGAGCAAGAGTTTTCAAAAAGGTTCAAATACACAGAAACTGCTGTTTTATTTTGCATTCTAAACACTGGCTGGAAGTCATAAGATTAATAATAAATTAAATACAAAAAGTGTTATTATAAATAATAAAATTTTATTAAATAAAATAAAAAAATATTATTATTATTATTATTAATTTCTTCTACTGGAATTATTTTCCAGATTTTCCACAAATTGTATTTCAGTGGAATAAATGTATCATTATTTTTTGGCAATATTTTTTCAGATTAAATAATCAAATTATTTGAAAGCCATTAATATAAAACTTGTTGTTGTTGTTGTTATTATTAGGGGCCAAGCACCGAAGGTGCTTAGGCACCTATTGTATCCGTTAGGATTCTTATTATTATTATTATTAGGGGCCAAGAACCGAAGGTGCGTAGGCACCTATTGTATCCGTTGGCGTTATTATTATTCTTCTTCTTCTTCTTCTTCTTCTTCCGCCGCAAGTCTATGGCAGCCCATAGAACCGATTGCGGGAAAGTTGTATAATTTGGCACACTGATAGAGGACAGTCCCAACATTAACTGTAGCAAATTTGAAGTCTCTATCTCCTACTCTCTAGCGCCACCACTTGTCCAAAGTTTCAATATTTTTATGCTAATAACTTTTGAACCGTAAGCCACAAAATGAAAATTCTTTTTTCCTCTGAATCCTTGGCTCAGTCCAAGTCGAATGAACCCCGAAATTCAAAAATCGCAAGGTTTAGTTTTTTTCGCTATTTTCAATTGTTCGAAAAACCTACTTTTTCGAACTCGTCCTAGACGGTTAGTCCGATTTTCACGAAAATTGGCTCAGTTCATCTTCTGATGATGCCGACAAAAAGTTATGGAATTCAAGTTGATTCGTCCAACCGTTCTCGACCACCACGGGAAAATATTCTACGAAAAGCACGCAAAAATACTTGTGAGGCTATAACTCCACAACGGTTTGGCGTATTGAGACCAAACTTGGTGTGTGTTATAACAAGCATGACCTGAGACTTCCTGCAGTGTTTCGACGCAGCGCCACCTAGTGGTCAGGAGATATGAAAAATGCATATTTTTGCTTATAACTTCTGAATGGTTTGGCCAAACATCACAAAACTGGTCTCATTAGATTCGGTGGGTCATGTCGAGTCGAATGATATCCAATTTTCCAGTGTCGGCCATTTTAGGTGTCGGCCATTTTGAATTATGTTTCAAAATGCTGTATTTTTTGAACGCATTATCGTATCGCTACGAAAATAATTACAAAAATGTTTGGCTCCGTGCCCTGAAGCTACTCAAAAAGTTTGGTGGCAGCGCCACCTTGTGGTCAAAAGTTATAATGAAATATCTAATATATGCTAATAACTTTTGAATAAATTAGACTATTGAAATGAAAGTGGTCTCTCTATATTCTTTGGGTCATGCCGAGAACATTGATACCAATTATGCCAAAATTGGCCATACTTCCTGTCCGCCATTTTGATTAAAGTTGAAAACCTACTTTTTCGAACTCCTCCTAGACCGTAAGTCCGATTTTCACCAAATTTGGTTCGGATCATCTTCAGACCAAGCTGATAAAAAGTTATGGAATTCGTGTTGATATATGAAACGGTTTTCGTTTAGCGCATCAACGAATTTGTTCGTAAGATGCCAAAATACATCTGAGGCTGTATCTCGGCAAAGCTTTGACATATTTGTACCAAACTTTGTATGTGCCATTGTCACGTCAGACTGACCATGCCACATCAATTTGGTAACAGCGCCACCTATTGGTCAAGAGTAATAAATCATTCATTAACCATTAATAATTACATTTATAAAAATGCTAATAACTTTTTATTGCATTAGCCTATTGCAATGAAACTGGTCTCAAAATATTCCTTGGCTTATGCCGACAACATGGATACCAAATATGCCAGAGTACGCTGAACTTCCTGTCCGCCATTTTGATTTATGTTGAAAACCTACTTTTTCGAACTCCTCATCAACCGTTGGTCCGATTTTCACCAAAATTGAATCAGATGATCTTCAGACTGTGCTGACAGAATATTATGGATTTTGTATCGATAGACGAAATCGTTTTCGCATACCACAGCGACGAATTTCAGGCATGATGCCAAAATGACACTTCAGCCTGTTTCTCTGCAATGCTTTGGCATACTGACACCAAACTTTGTGTGTGGCATTGTCACCTCACACAGAACACACCAAAAATGATTTGATTACAGCGCCACCTGTTGGTCAAAAGTGATAAGCCATTTAATCATAATACTAGTGCTTGTATTTATGATTTTTCCGCCATTTCAATTACAATCATCCTAAAATTGCTGTAATTGCTCATTGTTGCATTTGGTGTGATCCTCCATCCCATGCTTAGCTCCTCAATTTGCCGCTGGAGTGCTTGGCCCCGTAATTGCTGCTTGCAGCTATATTTATTCTTCTTCTTCTTCTTCTTCTTCTTCCGCCGCAAGTCTATGGCAGCCCATAGAACCGATTGCGGGAAAGTTGTATTATTTGGCACACTGATAGAGGACAGTTCAAGCATTAACTATAGTAAATTTGAAGTCTCTAACTCCAACTCTCTAGCGCCACCACTTGTCCAAAATTTCAATATTTGTATGCTAATAACTTTTGAACCGTAAGCCACAAAATGAAAATTCTTTTTTCCTCTGAATCCTTGGCTCAGGCCAAGTCGAATAAACCCCGAAATTTAAAAATCGCAAGGTTTAGTTTTTTCGCTATTTTCAATTGTTTGAAAAACCTACTTTTACGAACTCGTCCTAGACGGTTAGTCCGATTTTCACGAAAATTGGCTAAGATCATCTTCAGACCATGGCGGCAAAAAGTTATGGAATTCAAGTTGATTCGTCCAACCGTTCTCGAATACCACGCGACCAAATTCTACGAAAAGCACGCAAAAATGCTTGTGAGGCTATAACTCCGCAACGGTTTGGCGTATTGAGACCAAACTTGGTGTGTGTTATAACAAGCATGACCTGAGACTACTTGCAGTGTTTCGCCGCAGCGCCACCTAGTGGTCAGGAGATATGAAAAATGCATATTTTTGCTTATAACTTCTGAATGGTTTGGACAAAAATAACAAAACTGGTCTCTTTAGATTGAGTGGGTCATGCCGAGTCGAATGATATCCAATTTTCACGTGTCGGCCATTTTAGGTGTCGGCCATTTTGAATTATGTTTCAAAATGCTGTATTTTTTGAACGCATTATCGTATCGCTACGAAAATAATTACAAAAATATTTGGCTCCATGCCCTGAAGCTACTCAAAAAGTTTGGTGGCAGCGCCACCTTGTGGTCAAAAGTTATAATGAAATATCTTAAAAATGCTAATAACTTTTGAAAGAATTAGACTATTAAAATGAAAATGGTCTCCCTATATTCTTTGGGTCCTGCCGAGAACATCAATACCAATTATGCCAAAATTGGCCATACTTCCTGTCCGCCATTTTGATTCATGTTGAAAACCTACTTTTTCGAACTCCTCCTAGACCGTTAGTTCGATATTTCACCAAATTTGACTCGAATCATCTTCAGACCAAGCTGACAAAAAGTTATGGATTTCGTGTTGATATACGAAACGGTTTTCATTTAGCGCATCAACGAATTTGTTCGTAAGATGCCAAAATACATCTGAGGCTGTATCTCGGCAAAGCTTTGAGATTTTTGCACCAAACTTTGTATGTGCCATTGTCACCTCAGACTGACCATGTCACATCAATTTGGTAACAGCGCCACCTATTGGTCAAGACTAATAAATCATTCATTAACCATTAATAATTACATTTATATAAATGCTAATAACTTTTTTTAATGCATTAGCCTATTGCAATGAAACTGGTCTCAAAATATTCCTTGGCTTAGGTCGACAACATAGATACCAAATATGCCAGAGTACGCTGAACTTCCTGTCCGCCATTTTGATTTATGTTGAAAACCTACTTTTTCGAACTCCTCATCAACCGTTGGTCCGATTTTCACCAAAATTGAATCGGATGATCTTCAGACTGTGCTGACAAAATGTTATGGATTTTGTATTGATAGACAAAACCGTTTTCACATACCACAGCGACGAATTTCAGGCATGATGCCAAAATGACAATTCAGCCTGTATCTCTGCAATGCTTTGGCATACTGACACCAAACTTTGTGTGTGCCATTGTCATCTCACACAGAACACAGCAAAATGATTTGATTACAGCGCCACCTGTTGGTCAAAAGTGATAAGCCATTTAATCATATTACCAGTGCTTGTATTTATGATTTTTCCACCATTTCAATTACAATCATCCTAAAATTGCTGTAATTGCTCATTGTTGCATTTGGTGTGATGCTCCATGCCATGCTTAGCTCCTCAATTTGCCGCTGGAGTGCTTGGCCCCGTAATTGCTGCTTGCAGCTATATTTAGGGGCCAAGCACCGAAGGTGCGTAGGCACCTATTGTATCCGTTGGCGTTATTAGGGGCCAAGCACCGAAGGTGCGTAGGCACCTATTGTATCCGTTGGCGTTATTATTATTCTTCTTCTTCTTCTTCTTCTTCTTCTTCTTCAGCCGCAAGTCTATGGCAGCCCATAGAACCGATTGCGGGAAAGTTGTATAATTTGGCACACTGATTGAGGACAGTCCAAGCATTAACTATAGCAAATTTGAAGTCTCTAACTCCAACTCTCTAGCGCCACCACTTGTCCAAAATTTCAATATTTTTATGCTAATAACTTTTGAACCGTAAGCCACAAAATTCAAATTCTTTTTTTCCTCTGAATCCTTGGGTCAGGCCAAGTCGAATGAACCCCGAAATTCAAAAATCGCAAGGTTTAGTTTTTTTCGCTATTTTCAATTGTTCGAAAAACATACTTTTTCGAACTCGTCCTAGACGGTTAGTCTGATTTTCACACGAAAATTGGCTCAGATCATCTTCAGACGATGCAGGCAAAAAGTTATGGAATTCAAGTTGATTCGTCCAACCGTTCTCGAATACCACGTGAACAAATTGTACGAAAAGCACGTAAAAATGCTTGTGAGGCTATAACTCTGCAACGATTGGGCGTATTGAGACAAAACTTGGTGTGTGTTATAACAAGCATGACCTGAGACTACCTGCAGTGTTTCGACGCAGCGCCACCTAGTGGTCAGGAGATATGAAAAATGCATATTTTTTGCTTATAACTTCTGAATGGTTTGGCCAAAAATAACAAAACTGGTCTCTTTAGATTGAGTGGGTCATGCCGAGTCGAATTATATCCAATTTTCACGTGTCGGCCATTTTAGGTGTCGGCCATTTTGAATTATGTTTCAAAATGCTGTATTTTTTGAACGCATCATCGTATCGCTACGAAAATAATTACAAAAATGTTTGGCTCCATGCCCTGAAGCTACTCAAAAAGTTTGGTGGCAGCGCCACCTTGTGGTCAAAAGTTATAATGAAATATCTTAAAATGCTTATAACTTTTGAAAGAATTAGACTATTAAAATGAAAATGGTCTCCCTATATTCTTTGGGTCCTGCCGAGAACATCAATACCAATTATGCCAAAATTGGCCATACTTTCTGTCCGCCATTTTGATTAATGTTGAAAACCTACTTTTTCAAACTCCTCCTAGACCGTTAGTCCGATTTTCACCAAATTTGACTCGAATCATCTTCAGACCAAGCTGACAAAAAGTTATGGATTTCGTGTTGATATACGAAACGGTTTTCATTTAGCGCATCAATGAATTTGTTCGTAAGATGCCAAAATACATCTGAGGCTGTATCTCGGCAAAGCTTTGACATATTTGTACCAAACTTTTTGTATGTGCCATTTTCACCTCAGACTGACCATGTCACATCAATTTGGTAACAGCGCCACCTATTGGTCAAGACTAATAAATCATTCATTAACCATTAATAATTACATTTATATAAATGCTAATAACTTTTTAATGCATTAGCCTATTGCAATGAAACTGGTCTCAAAATATTCCTTGGCTTAGGCCGACAACATAGATACCAAATATGCCAGAGTACGCTGAACTTCCTGTCCGCCATTTTGATTTATGTTGAAAACCTACTTTTTCGAACTCCTCGTCAACCGTTGGTCCGATTTTCACTAAAATTGAATCGGATGATCTTCAGACTGTGCTGACAAAATGTTATGGATTTTGTATCGATTGACAAAACCGTTTTCGCATACCACAGCGACGAATTTCAGGCATGATGCCAAAATGACAATTCAGCCTGTATCTCTGCAATGCTTTGGCATACGGACACCAAACTTTGTGTGTGCCATTGTCATCTCACACAGAACACACCAAAATGATTTGATTACAGCGCCACCTGTTGGTCAAAAGTGATAAGCAATTTAATCATATTACCAGTGCTTGTATTTATGATTTTTCCACCATTTCAATTACAATCATCCTAAAATTGCTGTAATTGCTCATTGTTGCATTTGGTGTGATGCTCCATGCCATGCTTAGCTCCTCAATTTGCCTCTGGAGTGCTTGGCCCCTTAATTGCTGCTTGCAGCTATATTTATTATTATTATTATTATTATTCTTCCGCTTCCGCCGCAAGTCTATGGCAGCCCATAGAACCGATTGCGGGAAAGTTGTGAAATTTGGAACACTAATAGAGGACAGTGTCAACATTAACAATAGCAGATTTGCAGTCTCTAACTCAGACTCTCTAGCGCCACCATTTGTCCAAACTTTCAAAAAATTTATGCTAATAACGTTTGAACCATAAGGTACAGAAGGAACATTATATTTTTTCTCTGAATCCTTGGCTCATGCCAAGTCGATTGAACCCCAAAATTCAAAAAACGCAAGGTTTAGTTTTTTTTCTATTTTTAGTTATTCGAAAAAAGTACTTTTTCTATCTCTTCCTAGACGGTTAGTCCGTTCTCTCACCAAAATTAGCTCAGATCATCTTCAGACCATGCTGGCAAAAAGTTATGGAATTCAAGTTCATTATTTAAAACCTTCTGGAATAACACGCAAATGAATCAAGAAAAAACACGCAAAAATAGTTATGAGGCTATATCTCCGCAATGGTTTAGGGTATTGAGACCAAACTTGGTGTATGTTGTAACAAGCATAGCCTGAGGCTACCTGCAGTGTTTCGGCGCAGTGCCCCCTAGTGATCAGGAGATACGAAAAATGCATATTTTTGCACAGAACTTCTGAATGGTTTGGCCAAAAATCACAAAACTGGTCTCTTCAGATTTGGTGCATCATGTTGAATCAAATGATACCCAGGTTTTCCCCATGTCAGCCATTTTGGGCGTCGGCCATTTTGAATTATTATGTAAGTTGCTGTATTTCACAAACCCATTAGCGTATCGTTATGACACTAATTACAAAAATGTTCGACACCGTGCCCTGATGGTACTCAAAAACTTTGGGCACAGCGCCACCTTGTGGTCAAAAGTTATAAAGAAATTTAACATATATGCTAATAACGTTTGAATACATTGGACTATTGGAATGAAACTGGTCTGTCTAAATTCTTTGGATCATGCCGAGAACATCGATAACAAATACGACAAAATTGGCCAAACTTCCTGTCCGCCATTTTGATTCATGTTGAAAACCTAATTTGTCAAACTCCTCCTAGACCGTTAGTCCAATTTTCACCAAATGTGACTCAGATCATCTTCAGACGATGCGGGCAAAAAGTTATGGATTTCATGTCGATATACGAAACGGTTTTCGTTTAGCGCACCAACGAATTTGCTGGAAGGATGCCAAAATGTATCTGAGGCTTTATCTCTGCACAGATTTGACATATTTACACCAAACTTTGCATGTGCCATTGTCACCCAAATTGATCACGTCACATCAATTTGGTAACAGCGCCACCTATTGGTCTGGAGTAATAAACATTCATTAATTCGTAATTATTAGCATTTTTGAAAATTTCATAACTTTTGATTGCATTGACCTATTGTAATGAAACTGGTCTCAAAATATTCCTTGGGTGATGCCGACAATATACATATCTATTATGTCATAATAAGCCAAACTTTCTGTCGGCCATTTTGATTTATGTTGAAAACATACTTTTTTGCACTCCTCATCAACCGTTTGTCCGATTTTCACCAAAATCGAATCAGATGATCTTCAGACTGTGCTGACAAAAATTTGTGGATTTTGTGTCGAAAGACAAAACCGTTTTCGTACAGCGCTGTTATAAACTTTAAGCACTGTGTCAAAATGACTCTAAGGCTATATCTCTTCAAAGCTTTGACATACTGACACCAAACTTTGTATGTGCAATAGTCACTTCACACTGACCATTCCACACTAATTTGACAACAGTGCCACCTATTGGTCAAACGTGATAAGCCAATAAATCCTATTACTAGTTGTTGTCTTTATTGTTTTCAAGCCATTTTGCCTAAATAATCTTAAAACGGTTTTAATTACTCATTCCTGCCGTTCGTCTGAAGCTTGCTCATGTAGTGCTTGGCCCCGTAATTGCTGCTTGCAGTTATTTATTATTATTATTATTATTATTATTATTATTATGTTTCCGTTATTTTCCAAATTTTAAAATATTTTAATAGAATAAGTTTTTATACTTATTTTTGTCAACATTATACAAATTAAATAAGTTACGATTTACAGAAATTGACATCACTGCCTTTTCATTCTGCTTTCTAAACACTGGTTGCAAATCATAAGATTAATAAAAAAAAATGTATTCTATCAATTAGATTAATTGATTAATTTATTCAAATTTATTCCTAAAATAGCCTTATGAAATGTTTAGAATGAAAAGGAATCCCCTTATGATTTATTATTAAAATGAAAACATGGAAGAAATGTTGTGTGATCATTCCTTAAAAAAATAACTTTTTAATAATTTTAGTAGTAGTAGTAGTATTATGTACATTCTGCTGAACAATAGTAATATATTTCTGATGTCTGCAATTTAAACTTGACTTTTATTTTGACGGGTTATCGTGAACACCTTTATATTTCTGTGTGTATATCATATGACGCTAGTTTAACTCAAATGAAATAAATTGGTCATGAAGTGACTCTCAGGGAAGTTCTGGAGATGTTGTTTGTGTATTTATGTCCTCATTTAGTGAGGAGACAGATGCTGAAAACACCGCAGCATCACGCGTGCTTCAGTGTGTGTAGTGTAGAAACCACGCTTCATTCATTCATACTGAGTATGATCGCGTAAATCAGTGGAAAATGAATAGAAATGGCAATTCTGTGTAAAGAAATATCAAGTAAACTTGTATAAAAATTTAGGTATTTTTCCAAAATATGAACTAAAAGCTCTAATGGAAGCTGTTCTGTGATGCTTTCTACATGACCGCCAAATTATGTGCCAACTCAGGCAGGTGCCTCATAATTCTCTATGCAGGAAAAAACCTGAGTGAGTGAGAGAGAATCTCTGCTCTCTACACATGTTCTTTGTCTAGTATGTGTACCTGTTTGTTTTAGGCCTGTTGATGGATGTTATTTACATAAGAGTTCACAATGGTGCAGTGCAAGGGAACATCAGCGCACTTGTGCTTTAAGCCTCTGTGTGTGTGTGTGTGTGTGTGTGTGTGTGTCAGTCAGAGCAGATTGTTCATCCTCTTGTATGAGTGGGATTATTTGTTCATGTCAGATGTGGGGTTTGGGTGTGTCTCTGTCCACCATCGACAGGAACTTGATCCTCCCATCAACCCCACCAGCTGTCCCATCCCGTGTGTGTGTGTGTGTGTGTGTGTGTGTGTGTGTGTGTGTGTGTGTGTGTGTGTGTGTGTGTGTGTGTGACCCATTAATTTCTTTTCATCCGGCTGAGGACGTTTTCTTTTCCTGCAGTAGGGATGGAGGTTGTGAGGACAATTTTTGCTAACATACAGAGTTTAAATATTATTATTATTATTATCATTATTATTTTATAATTTTTATTTAAATTATACAATACTAAACAAGCATATTATTATTATTATTATTATTATTATTATTATTATTATTATTAAATATTTATTAAATTATAGTTTTTATACTTTTATACTAAAATATTTGTACTATATTTGGTAATATGAAATTTTATTGTCATTATTATTATTATTATTATTATTATTATTATTATTATTATTATTATTATTATTATTATTATTATACTGGTATTTTACTTAATATTTTTAAAGAATATTTTTGTACTTAATACTTTACAACACTAAACAAAAGTATTATTATTATTGAATATATTAAGTTGTATTTTTATACTTAACACTAAGCAAGAATATTTGTCTTTTTTAAAATATGTGAAATATTTGTTTTTGTAATTGTATTTAATATTAAATAATACTTTTACACTGATAAAATGATGCAATACTAAATAAAATTATTATTATTATACCGGTATTTTATTTATTATTTTTAAATAATATTTTTGTACTTGTGTACAGTCTCCTGTGTTGATTTATTTCCTATTGAAACCAGAAGTTGAAGTCCGGATTAGAGGATTAAAGGTCTTGATAAATCTCTTTGTCTCTCTCTGTCTTTCTCTTTAGTTCTCTGAATCTGAATCAGCTGCTCTCAGCATTATCATCTAACACTTGTCGGTCCAGAAACATACTTCATAACATTATTTCTATTAATACTGTGCTCATTAGTGACAGTAGGCGGCTCATTTTCCAGTTGGACAGGAAGTGCATTGATAAAGCCCCAGTATTATTTATAGCAGCGCTGCCACCCAAACCAATGAATAATTCACTGCCTTCAGATTGACGTTGACTCACGAGTGACACGACAGAACCCATCCAGACTGATCTGGACTGATCTAGACTGATCCACAGAACCCATCCAGACTGATCTGGGACTGATCTAGACTGATCCACAGAACCCATCCAGACTGATCTAGACTGATCTAGACTGATCCACAGAACCCATCCAGACTGATCTAGACTGATCTAGACTGATCCACAGAACCCATCCAGACTGATCTAGACTGATCTAGACTGATCCACAGAACCCATCCAGACTGATCAATACTGAACTAGACTGAACCACAGAACCCATCCAGACTGATCTGGACTGATCTAGACTGATCCACAGAACCCATCCAGACTGATCTGGACTGATCCACAGAACCCATCCAGACTGATCAATACTGAACTAGACTGATCCACAGAACCCATCCAGACTGATCTGGACTGATCTAGACTGATCCACAGAACCCATCCAGACTGATCTGGACTGATCTAGACTGATCCACAGAACCCATCCAGACTGATCTGGACTGATCTGGACTGATCCACAGAACCCATCCCAGACTGATCTGGACTGATCTAGACTGATCCACAGAACCCATCCAGACTGATCAGACTGATCTAGACTGATCCACAGAACCCATCCAGACTGATCTGGACTGGATCCACAGAACCCATCCAGACTGATCAATACTGAACTAGACTGATCCACAGAACCCATCCAGACTGATCTGGACTGATCTAGACTGATCCACAGAACCCATCCAGACTGATCAGAATGATCTAGACTGATCCACAGAACCCATCCAGACTGATCTGGACTGATCCACAGAACCCATCCAGACTGATCAATACTGAACTAGACTGATCCACAGAACCCATCCAGACTGATCTGGACTGATCTAGACTGATCCACAGAACCCATCCAGACTGATCAGACTGATCTAGACTGATCCACAGAACCCATCCAGACTGATCTGGACTGATCCACAGAACCCATCCAGACTGATCAATACTGAACTAGACTGATCCACAGAACCCATCCAGACTGATCTGGACTGATCTAGACTGATCCACAGAACCCAATCCAGACTGATCAGACTGATCTAGACTGATCCACAGAACCCATCCAGACTGATCTGGACTGATCCACAGAACCCATCCAGACTGATCAATACTGAACTAGACTGATCCACAGAACCCATCCAGACTGATCTGGACTGATCTGGACTGATCCACAGAACCCATCCAGACTGATCTGGACTGATCCACAGAACCCATCCAGACTGATCTGGACTGATCCACAGAACCCATCCAGACTGATCAGACTGATCTAGACTGATCCACAGAACCCATCCAGACTGATCTAGACTGATCCACAGAACCCATCCAGACTGATCTGGACTGATCTAGACTGATCCACAGAACCCATCCAGACTGATCTAGACTGATCCACAGAACCCATCCAGACTGATCTAGACTGATCCACAGAACCCATCCAGACTGATCAGACTGATCTAGACTGATCCACAGAACCCATCCAGACTGATCTAGACTGATCCACAGAACCCATCCAGACTGATCTGGACTGATCTAGACTGATCCACAGAACCCATCCAGACTGATCTAGACTGATCCACAGAACCCATCCAGACTGATCTGGACTGATCCGGACTCCACAGGACTACAGATGTACAACCAGAGCTAAACTGTTGTCATGATGTGTGTGTGTGTGTGTGTGTGCGCGTCCATGGATTTGGGCAGGACTGGGTTTTTTTTCCCCCTCCAGACTGTAGCTCGGAGCCGGCGTGGAATTACACACACACACGTGTGTGTTTGCTGGTCACCTGAGCGACGCTCTCTGGTTTCCTGCTGCACTCTCGGCAGAGTTCTGTGAGATGCATGTGATGCATTATTGATGCTCTGCTGCTGCAGCTCTATCACACTCACTCACCAGATCACTTTACCGTGCAGAAATACCCCAGATACCCCACATTAATACCCCACTGTATATATCAGCAACATGTTGCCCATTATCAACAATTTTATCAATTTTATTTAGTTGTTGGTTTGTTTGTTTCTTTGTTGTTTATTTTTGTTTTTATTGTTTTATAATATTAATGATCATATTTATGTATCTGTATTTATGTATTTATTTTTATATTGTTTTTATTATTTATTTTCTATTTTTAGTTATTATATTTATTATGTATAGTTGTTTTTATTTTTAGTAATTTATAACTTATTTATTTTGATTGTATTAAATAATATTATTTATTTGTCTATTTTATTTTTATGAATTTATTATTATTATTTTTATTTGTACATTTATTTATTGTTTTATTATTAGCAGTAGTTGTCGTATTTATCTGTTTGTATATCTAATTGTTTTTGTTCTTGTATTATAATATTATTTATCTGTTTGTTATTTATCTATTTTTTCATTCATTTATTATTTATTTATTTATGCATTTGATTTTAGTTTAGTTATTTTTATTATTTATCTATTTGTTTTTGTTTATTTTTCATTGGTATTAGTATTCATTGGATTTTTATATGTATTGTTTGTTGTTTATTAAAGATTCATACACACACACACACATACATACATACAGTATATTGTAACATTTTGCCTGTATTTTATAAGGCTGTTTGTAGGATTAAGATTTAAAATAAAAATACTTTATAAATAAACTTATAAAACTTTAGTCTTTTTATAAATAGTTATTTTTAGTCTATTTGTAGGATTATTCATATTTTTGCACTGTGATATTTTCTTGTCAAATATGAAATATCCATATGCTCAGTGAATGTGATGAGAATTCACAGTAGTTAGTTTTCATTACTTAATGATTCTTTTATTACTTTTGAGGAAACAACGTAGCTAAATAAAAAATGTTTTAACTAAAAAAAAAGTCTATTTTTGTTAACATTTGACTTTGAAATTTCATTTATTAAAGTAAAAAAAAATCTGTTCAGTCACAATTCATTAAAAGTATCTGTTCATAAGAATAATTTATTTTAGACTATGCTAATTAATGCTTGCTTTGTTTATTTATTTATTTATTTTATGTTTTTCCACAGGCAATAATTCAGAGCATTGAAATAGAATGATTACATTTGAGTTATTTAAATTTAGACATTAATTCAGTTCTTTTTTTAGGTTTGTTCTGAAAGTGATTCCTGCTGTATATCTAATATGCTGTATATACTGTGCTTGTACTTGCTGGCTTTGTAAGGAAACGACTGGATAAACAGAGTCATGTGTCTGTCGTCTGTTTTGTTTGAGTTTTGCTTTGGTAACCGGTTGGTTTGTTTGGTCATGATGATCAATAGTGACTGAGAATACAGCAGCTGTTAGAGGTGTATCAGTATGTGTGTTACCCACAATCCTCAGCCAAAACCTCTTGTTCTGTCCAACCTTTTGTCAGTCTGTTTGTTTGGACCAGGAGTCACAGTATAGGACGTTTTATTGTGCTCTTTGTTTAGCATGGTTTCTGTCTCCCGTGTCACACTGGGAAAATGTGCCTCCTCATAACGAGATTAAACACAACTGATCCTCTGATTGGCTGTGATCGTGTCGAGTTGCATTTTCACTTTCAGTTTCAACAAAGACCAGTGCAACTAATACAGTAAACAATGAGCACATTCTGCATGGTGTAGAAGCAGTACATACACTACCAGTCAAAGTTTGGATACATTTGACTAAATATTGTGCTTATCATGTTAAAAAAAAAAAAAAAAAAAATGTAGTTTTTTTTTTTTTAACTTCTGCTTAAATGCTTGAAAGTATTTATGAAGACTAATATAAATGTTATTTCCATTTTATTATATATTATATTTTGATTTATTTATGTATTATTGTGTGTGCAATAAATTGTGTAATAAATAATTATAATTTTAAATAATTATTACATATAAAATGTAAAATACATATAAATAGATTAGAAATATAATTTTTATAGAAACAATGTAATATTTTTATTATATGAATTTATAAAAAATAATTATACAATAAATATCACATATTATATAATATTATAATTAAAGTGTGTGTGTATGTTTGTGTGGGTATATATATATATATATATATATATATATATATATATTAGAAGTGATAATATATGAACAATATTAATAATACATTTTATAATAAAGTTAATGAATGCCCAGAGTGAACAGAGCCAGACAAAGAAGAAGCTCAAATATAATATTTCATTTGTTTTGGTCACTACATCATTTCTATTTGTGTTCATTCAGAGTTTTCATCTCTTCACTGTTAAGCCCCTTTCAAACCAAGAACATTAACTATAAAGATAACGATAAAGATATAGTTCTAAAAATCTTTCTCAGTGTTAAAGAATAACAGAGTCAACACCACAGCTATAACACTAAAGGCACAGAGAAACAATATCGTTAAAATCACTTTTAGAACAATTCCTCCAGCTGATGAATGATTCAAACATTGACACCCAATCAGAATCCATCCTGCTATAACGAGCTAGAGAACTTAAAGCAGCAGACAAGCGTTCGCTTAGAATAAACAGACGATATTGTTCGCTGGTGTGGACGCTAATATCATTTTCTTTATAGTTATCTTCCTTGGTGTGAGTGGGGCTTTATTCTGACATGAGAAAAATATAAACTTCAGACTGCTGGTCTGTATTTGTCTTTTGATTAATTCACATAAAGGTTGCCGACCTCTGGTTCAGACACTAATGCAGGCAAAATTATTGCTGTTTTGGGAGAGTCTGTCTTGCGTAACTACAGCAGCAGATTATGGGATGTTTGTCCTCAGTGACTCTGCGTGTGTGTGAGAGAGCGTGAGCAATGTGTGCCAGATGTTTGGCTCTCAGAGCTTTTAATACTTGTTCTGCTTTAATCTCAAAGCACCACTAACAGTCGATCAAAAGAGACCGGATCACAGCGACGGCTTCCCAAAATCTCTCTCTCTCTCTCTCTCTCTCTCTCTCTCTCTCTATAAAGAGATAATCATCATTAATGCAAATGCCTCCAATCCCTCTCCTGCTGTGTGCGGAATGAGATTGGACATTAAAATGATCAACCGTTTCAGTCTTTATTTAGCAGTCTAAGCTGTAGTTGCTGTTTAAAATGAGTGTTTGTATTTCTCAAATCCATCACACAGGGTAATTTTCACACTCTGTTCTGAAACCTAGTGAGCTGCCTATGTAGGCGCCATTTTAAGGCAACATACAGTAGTTAAGCTCACGATGCAAAGCATGTTCCAAAAGTCTCAGGCAGTATCACATGCATGCTTAAGGTAATCCCAGAATGCATTGATACAAATTTAAAAAATCCAGAATATATACATTTTTTACATTTATTATACATGTATATTTTTTTTAAGAAATTATTTCTTCTATTTAGTAAGGATGCTATAAATGTATTAAAAGTCACAATAAAGACATTTGTAATGTTACAGAAATTTACATTTTCACATGCATGCTGTTTAAATGTATAAAAACAAGTCCTTTAACTTGTAATAATGGAATCAATTGATAATGTTTTACAGTATTTAATATTTTAAATACACATTTCATATTCATATAAATATCATATTCATATAAATGCATTTATAACTTATTTTTATAATACAATTACATATAAAAAAAGAAATATATTTGTATTAAAGTATAAAAAATGCATTATTCATTAATACTAAAAAATTACCAAAAATGTAGATCAAAGTTCAAAATGTTCAAATTATATTGCCACTTTCCTCTTTATTCATATAAATGTATTTATAATTTTACAATAAATTAAATATAGACACTTCAGTTATTATGAATAAAAAAAAAACACATTATTAATTAATTGCTAAAGTATACATCAAAAAGTTCTATTGAATTATTATATTATATTGTATTGTACAATATAAATTATATTAGGGCTGGACCAGAATGTTAGATTCTTTGAATATTCGTTCTGTGGGTTATCGCCTATAGTATATTGTTGAAGTAAAAAAAACGAGTTGCTTTTATCCGGCATGTTAATCAGTAATTTTACACATTATAAAAACATGCGCTTTATTTGCTTGGAAAATACTTGCTTATACAGCAGTCATAAAAAAAAAACGTACAGTAGCCAAGCCTAATAATAATTTGTGTATATTAAAAGTATTGCTCTTAACAGACCTGTGTGATTTGTATCACTAGTGCAGTGTCTGTTCTCGGGGCATATAAGCCCTGCCCACTTGAGGTGTGGCACTTCTGGCTCGCGCTGTTCTGTAGTTTATTAAAAGTTTATTCATTCTGAACGTGTCGCGTGTCCATATTGCACAAAAATCCGACAATGCACTCCCTTGGGTCTGCAGCAACACACGCCACGCCTGAAGTTGATTGGATGAACGGTTCTCGACATAATAAAAATGCAAACAGACAAACACACAGAGAGTCCTGCCTTTATTACACCATGTCTACACCGGACGCGACAAAGCGACTGTTGAAAATCATTTGAAATTTGTGTCAGTACCATAACAAGAAAGCAGCAGTCTGTGCAAAGCAATCAAGTGTAGACAGCATAATAGGTTCTATTGTATTTTGTCACACCGCTCGCGTCCGGTGTAGACACGGTGTTAGAGAGAAGAATATGTTCAGCCCCCTGCCCCTGAAGCTTCGAATATTCAGTGTTGATTACTAATGAAGCTTCGAAGCTCAAAAAATGGTATTCGGACCAGCCCTAAATTATATTGAATTATATTATCATAAAATTAAGTATAAAACATTGAATTATTATTAAAAAAATTACATAATACAGTACTTTACTAAAAAGGATACATTCAAAAGTTGAAACTAATAAAGTTGCCTTTTTTTTTTTTTTCTGTAGTATTTTTTTAAATTTATTAAAATAACTTTGCAAACACCAAATTTTTTAAATCAACAATCTTTGTCATGCCTTGTTTTTTCTTCAGCATCTTGCTTCTTGTTTCCAAAAAAAACATATAAAAAAAAAAAAGTTCCATTCCACTAAGCTGTTTTTAAATGCATATCTGTCTTTCTCCTGCAGGTGTGTCATAAACCCTGACAGAATTCATCTGTAAAGCCTGGCCACTCATTTCCCATCGGGTAAGGAGGGCGTCTGCCCATGCACACGCACGGCACCATGGGAAGCTCCCCCGAGGTGCTGTCCTGGACGTCCTGTCCCAGCCTGCTGGTGGGGAAGCTGAAGGAGGAGCTAAAGCACACGGTCGTCGGCGACTCCATCAAAAAAACTACCAGTAACATTTCTCCTCAAGCGCTGCTTCCTCCAGCACCACCTCCGCCGCAGATCATCGCAGACCTGGCACCGCCCACCACCCTTCCCATGCCACTGCAGCAGCTTCAGCTTCCCTGCAGGGACGACGAGCCAGGTGGCACCAGCCCGCCGTGCACCGCCCTCAGCGAGGACTCGACGCGAGAGCAGGGACACTTCGAAAACAGCGTTCTGCAGCTGCAGGAACACGAGGAGGCCGAGACGCCGGGATCCTGCGGTCAGGGAGGCTGCGGAAGCGGCGGGGAGGAGAAAAACGAGGAGGGCGGGTGTCCGATGGACCACAGCGGAGACGACACGCACCACCATCCGCAAGATGACATCAAACTGCACTTTCATAGAGCTGGGACGGGCAGCGGCGGATTTCTGGAGGGGCTGTTTGGGTGTTTGAGACCCGTGTGGAATATTATTGGGAAAACATACTCAACCGAGTATAAACTTCAGCAGCAAGGTTAGTGACGAGTATTACATTTTAGTACATTACTGATTACACATTACAAAACAAAAATTGGGTTACTTTATTTTAAGATACAAATATGTCTGTAATTGGAGAAATTTTCTCATTTTTTTTTTTACATTTTTCAATAATTGGATACTGGTTTTGTAATATGGAATCCATCGATATGTTGTTATCACTGTGTTATAAACAGAGCTTAAAAAAATATTGATTTTGCATATCGGTTATTGGGCACATAAACATGCAAATAATCAATATTGGTTATAAAGAAATTGATCTCTTTTAATTATACATTAAAGTATTTTAAGTAATAATAGCATTTAAATAATAGTAATTATGCATAATTTACACTTTTTACTTTAGTAAAAACGTATAACAAGTTGACTGTAAAATAAAGTGTTACAGAAAATTTTAGTTTTCCCCCAATATTTAAGCATTTTTCCCTAATCGGATATGAGTTTTGTAATTTCAAATTTACCGATACACTGTTATGATTGTGTTAAAAAACAGAAGTAAATAAATAAATATCGGTTCTGCATATCGGTTATCGCGCACATAAACATGCAAATAATCTGAATCGGTTATTAAAAAATGTATGTATTAATTATAAATTTAAATAATTTAAGTTAAAGTAGCATTTATATAATTTTACATTTACATTTAGTCATTTAGCAGACACTTTTATCCAAAGCGACTTACAGTGGAAGCAATCTCTTCCATCTTTATTTGACCCTCTAACTCTAGCACTCTCTATTCTAATTCTGTTCTTAACTGTAAAATCCACTCTAAAATAGTGTTACCGAAAATTTTAGTTTTTCCTCAATATTTAAGCATTTTCCGTAATCGGATATCGGTTTTGTAATATTAAATCTACCAGTATGTTGTTATCATTGTTTTAAAAAACAGAAGTAAATCAAAAATGAATATCAGTTCTGCATATTATGTTATCGGGCACATAAACATTCAAATAGTCTATATAAATAAAAATATTGATCTAGAGTAATTATACATTTAAAGCTGCAGTCAGCTAATCGATCGTTAGATTAAATCACCATTGGTAGCGTGATTTATTGTAATACTTTTTTCCTCAGTTGGTCAGAACAAATGTGGCAGACTTGTTACTTGTTCAGATGAAAATATACAGTGAAAATTCTTATTTGGGTCATATATTCCAAGATGTAGGCTAGAATCTGTGATTACTAAGTACAGTAAATATCCACATCGGTGCGGTGACTGACTGCCACACATACTCCTCGAAACATTAGATTCATCCGCGCTGGAGTCGTGCCAGAGTACAACCCACGCAAGGAAGATAATTCCGCAAGTAACTGCAATTCCAGGTTTTCAAAAAGAGGTGGCGACAAAGAGGCAAAACTTACGGACTGCAGCTTTAAGTCATTTAAGTAATAGTAACATTTAATAGTAATTATTTATAATTAAAAAATGTGTAACAAGGGCACTGTAAAAATAAAGTGTTACCGAAAATTAAATTTTTTTTCATTATTTAAGCTTTTGACCATATTTGGATATTGGTTTTGTAATATCAAATCTACTGATATGTTGTTATAATTGTGTCAGTGCATATCGGTTATCGTGCACAAAAACATGCAAATAATCTGTATCGTATCGGTTAAAAAAAAAATTGATCTGTAGCAATTATACATTTAAGTAATATAAGTAAAAGTAATTATGCATACTTTTTGATTGCTTTTCGATAACATTTGACCTTCATCACATGGATTTGAATAGGATTATTTTGTACTATATTGATAAAAATATGAAGAGAAAGAAATCGCATGTTGTTGCTATTGTTTGTTATATACAACATGAAGTGCATTAAACATTAAGTCAGGGTTTCCCAAACTGGAGTTTGTGAGTTTATGAAAAGTACTTAATACTTTAAAAAAAAATCATAAAAATGTCAAATTAAAGAAACAAACTGCTTTTGAAATTAAGACAATCAAAATAAAACCCTTTGGGTGAACTCTCCCTTTAAGTAGTTGATCTTTGCTGTGGTTTTGATTGTACAGTGTGTTAAGGGTGTGTTCTGATCGGTCAGTAGACATGTGGGAGGTGCCGTTTGAGGAGATCTCTGAGCTGCAGTGGCTGGGCAGCGGAGCTCAGGGCGCCGTGTTCCTCGGGAAGTTCCGCTCCGAAGATGTCGCCATCAAGAAAGTCAGGGAGCAGAAGGAGACTGATATCAAACACCTGCGCAAGCTGAAGCACCCCAACATCATCAGCTTCAAGTAGGTGGCAATGAATGACCAGCTAGTGGCAGTCAATATCCAGTTTAGAGTTTGACACTGAAGCGTGCTGTTTGTGTTTCAGGGGTGTTTGCACGCAGGCCCCATGTTACTGCATCATCATGGAGTACTGTGCTCAAGGGCAGCTGTACGAGGTTCTCAGGGCCGGTCGTAAGGTCACGCCACGGCTGCTGGTGGACTGGGCCTCAGGGATCGCCAGCGGCATGAACTACCTGCACCTCCACAAAATCATCCACAGAGACCTCAAGTCACCAAAGTAAGACCTGTGGGATTTTAGGATTTTTTATTTACTATCAAAGTATTTATATATAATATTTAGCTTTTATCTTCATATTTTTAGTAATTTAGTTATGTGCTTTTGTCATTTTTAATATTTAATATTATTTAAATTTTCACAGTTTTAATATTTTAATATATTTTAATATTAATATTTTTTATATTTTTTAAATTTTAATGTTCATTTTATTTTATTTATTTTATTTATTTTTTATTTTCCTTTATTTAAATATGTTTAACATCACTGCACAATAAAAAAAAAAAACATACAGTAACATACAAACACACAAAACACATGATGCCAGTTTCACGATTCACATAATTAATAGTTCAGAAGTTACAAAGATTAAATATAATAGTTCAGAAGAAATGTAATAGTTCAGATAATGTAATACGTCAGAAGATACATAGATTAAAGGATATAAAATCCTGCCTTCAGCAGATTTTTATTCATTTTATTATTTAAGATTTAATATTATTTAATATTTACCTTTAATAATTTTTTTTTTCAGTATTAGTTGTAGTATTTTTCTTATAGTACTAATATTTAATATGCAAAAAATTGGGTCAATTTGTCTGACAACATAACACTTGTACCCAGATTTGTAATACAATACAAGGGTTAGGTTTTTCACCTTATATTTGTATTTTATTTTATTTTATTTGAACTTCATTTCAATTAACAAAAATTTATACTTTTAGTAATTTAGTAATTTTTAGTAATTTAGTTATGTGCTTTTGTCATTTTTAATATTTAATATTGTTTAAATTTTCACAGTTTTAATATTTTAATATATTTTAATAATATTTTTTATATTTTATATTATTTAAATTTGAATGTTCATTTTATTTTATTTTATTTATTTATTTATTTTCCTTTATTCAAATACATTTAACATCACTGCACAATAAAAGGAGTATTTCCTAAAGGAATATTAGTTTTTTTACCTAATATTTATATTTTATTTTATTTGAACTTCATTTCAATGAACAAAAATGTATACTTTATCAGATGCATAAAATGCTCAAATTCACTTATAAGCACTCAAATCACATACAGTGTATATGGAAATATATAGCTTCCCTGAATGTGTGTGCTTTCTTTTGCAGTGTGCTAGTCACTCAAAGCGACAACGTGAAGATCTCAGACTTTGGAACCTCTAAAGAGCTCAGTGACAAGAGTACGAAGATGTCATTTGCGGGTACGGTGGCCTGGATGGCTCCGGAAGTGATCCGGAATGAGCCGGTGTCGGAGAAAGTAGACATCTGGTGAGTGTGAACTAATACAGTGACACTGATAAAAAATCAGAAATGTTTCTAGAGCAACAAATCAGCACACAAGAAAGATTTCTGAAGGATCATGTGACACTGAAGACTGGAGTAACGAAGCTGAAAAATGTTCTCACATAGAAAAGTTATTTTAAATTGTAATAATATTTCACTGAGCAGAAGAGACTACTTTCAAAAGCATTAAAAACTCTCAGCGACCTCAAGCGTTTGAGCAGTAGAGTAAGCACTGAATGCTTATTGTTGTGTGTCTGGAGGTCGTTCGGGGTGGTGTTGTGGGAGCTGCTGACCGGTGAGATCCCCTATAAGGACGTGGACTCGTCTGCTATTATTTGGGGTGTGGGCAGTAACAGCCTCCACCTGCCCGTGCCGTCCACCTGTCCCGACGGCTTCAAGATCCTCATGAAACAAACCTGGTGAGACTCAATGCCATCTACATCCAATGCTGCTGATTACATGCAATCTGGATGACATAATCAGATTCCCAAAATTATGTAGTTCTAATTAGAGTATATTACATCTTAATCAGATTACAGTTACTCTTTTTGGATTACATAGTATTCACATAAGTAATCTAAAGTAGTCAGAATACATTACCTAGATTATGTTACAAACTACAGTTTTTTACCATGTAATCTGTAATCAGAAGTGGACTACAATTTACCCAGCGCTGTCTCCAATTACATGCTTTTGTGCTGTATTTATAATTAAAGAACACTGTTGTTGTTTGTGGAATAAAGCTACATGTATGAAAGGAATAATGTACAAGACATGTTCATTAGAATTTATTTTTATACTATGTGCTGGAAAACACAAAAAGAGCATGAAGTGATTCAAATAAATTCAGTTTTAAAACTAGTTTGGCTTGAGAAAGTACTGTATGGCCAAAAGTTTAAAATTGTTGAAAACATTTGAAATGTTAAATTGATTTTACTCGAGGATTTTAAGGCCATTCAGTGTCTTTGCTAGGACTTTTTTGCAAGTTGCCAGGTAGATTTTTGACCACAGAATGCTGTGATTGGCCAATCAGAATCCAGGATTTCCAGGAGTTCTCTAAAGCAGGGTTTTATTGGTTGATTGAGATGGTGTTCTTCTTGTACCTGCAGGCAAGGTAAACCCAGAAACCGGCCGTCCTTCAGGCAGATCCTCCTCCATCTGGATATCGCCTCGGCCGATGTGCTCGGGACACGATAGGGGAACTCAAATGTAGGGTTAGTTAATGTTTAATTTTAGCAAATGTTTGATTTTTGATTGGTTTCTGCTAGAAAGAGTCGCTGTGTCGTCAAGCGGCATCACTACAGAAAGAAAGAAATTCAACATGAACCACTTATCCAGTGGTTTCTCAGTTCTCTAATAGTTCTATAAACATTGCTAAAATAAAATTGCAGATTGCATTCAACGAACATGCAGCATGAAAACTGTAGTGTGATTCATGAACAAACGACTCAGTTCTGTAATGAATCTGTCAAAAAGAATCACAAATCAGCCTCAGATTTTGAGTTACTTGTTTAATTCATCTTAAAGAGTTAATTAAACCATTATGGATGTTAATTGTTGAAAGTGTAACCAGAATTGTTTGATTAATGATTTCCATCAATTAATTTTATGTGCATGTTTGTGTGTGTCTAGTGTTGTTTTAGGATTATTTAAATACAATTTAACTAATTTCTAATTATTTCAGTAATTAATTTGAATGCTTTTTTGTTCTTTCTTTTTTTTCGTATTTGTCATTTTTAATAGTTTTTGCTTTTTTAATATTTCTATTTAACTTGAAATTATAGTTTTTTTTATATTTTATATTTTTTATTATTTTTTTAGGTAGAATTTCAGTTCAGTTCATTTTTAAGTCAACATTTGCAAATAATTTTTTTTTAATTTTCTTAAATTTGTCATCTAATGTTTATATTTTATTTTATTTTAGTTTTTTTTGAAATCAATGAAAAAAATGAATAGAATGATTTTAAATTTTTGTATTGTCTGTGGCAGTTCGCTTTTATCTTAATGTTGTAATTTTTAATAAAAATTTTTAAAGTAAATTTTAGTTTTTTTTTTATATTTTTTTTTTTTTTTTTTTTATTTTTTTTTTTTTTGTTTTTTTTTTGTTATTTTTTTTTATCTGATTGTTTCGAGATTTAAAAAAAATTTTTTTATATATATATTTATATTTTAATTTATTTAAGCTTTGTTCAATTACCAAAAACATTTAATACTTTTAATGGTCATACTTTAGTTCTGGGACCAGTTCTCACTATTAACAACAACTTTTGCCTCAAACTCCTAATTTGCTGCTTATTAATAGTTAAGGTAGTTATTAAGTTTAGGATTAAGGGCCTAAAATATGGTCATGCAGAATAAGGCAATAATATGTGCTTTTATAAGTACTAATAAACTGCCAATATGCTACTATTCATGCTAATTGGTCCCCAAACTAAAGTGTTACCATTTTTGTTGACCCTAACAATCTTGTCTGTGGCAGGCGGAGTGGAGAGAGGAAGTGAAGAAGCATTTCGAGAAGATCAAAAGCGAAGGCACCTGCATCCACCGACTGGACGAGGAGCTGATTCGGCGCAGAAGAGACGAGCTCAGGTGAGAGCAGACGAAACAGCAGGACACAGAGCGGGACGGAGAGAGCTGGAGCTGGAGCTGACTGTCTGTTATGTGCCTTTCAGACACGCTCTGGATATCCGAGAGCATTACGAGAGGAAACTGGAGCGAGCTAATAACCTGTACATGGAGCTCAGCGCTATCATGCTGCAGCTGGAGGTGCGAGAGAAAGAGCTGCTCAAGTAAGTCCTTCATGCTTTGATTAATTCATTAATTAAATTAAGTAATTAAAAATATTTTAAATAATAATAATTCTAAAATAAAAACACTAAATAAAATAAAATGCACAAAAACTATATTAAAAATGATATTTGTTTAACTGCCTTGTTATGTGGACATTGGCTAACATCAGAGAACCGTGAACATGCAAGTGTATTTTTAAATGAGTGAAATATTTACTTAAGATCTCAGGGTGAGAGCAGAATTGAGAAAATGTCACAATTACTTTCATTTCTTTCATTCTGTGGCAGAAACGAGCTTCCATATCAAACCAACTGATCATTGTAGTCAAGTTTGTTTAACATTTTTGAAATAAAATACAGTATATTAAATATTCTTCTACAGATATTTGACTAATATTGAAAAGTGCATGAAAAGTGCCATATTTAAATGTGATGATTTGAATTAATTCAATAATTTCAAACTGATTCAAAACGAACTGAACTAATCCACAAAAATGAATCAAACCAATGCATTTTTATTATTTTTAAAGTTTAAATATCTTAGTCTTAACACGTTCATGCAAGTCAGGAAACAAGGATCAAGACACTAGTGACTATAATCGCATAAATATGGTCATTCAATTTGCATTGTATCTAATTTTGTGTGAATTACTTCTGGTAGTATATAGAGCTGTGTTCAAAATATCGATACGACGATGTATCGTCACAGAGATTTGACAATACCAGTATCGATACAGCTAATTTAGCTGTATAGTGCTTAATAGTGCTTGATTTGAATACAAAAACACCATTTAAAATTGAGTAGAAAAGTGCAAGGTTTCTAAAAAAAATAATGAATAAAGCTTAATATATAGGCTACAACAAGGTTTAATCTGGCCACAAAGGAACAAAACCGGGGTTGCCTGATATAAACAGATGTTAAACCCGAAACATTGCGCAATACGGAAATATCTGTTAAGCGTGTTACTTATCTTTGTAAACCTGGCAACCCTGTGCACGCGCTCTCTTTCCACTATAAACACGCTTGCTTTCTGAAAACACCTGTTAGCTTGCAGTTTAGCGATCTCCACTTCAGTATTCTATTCTCAGAACATTGTAATTCATCAAGTGTTTATTTACACGGGAGAGAGAGAAAGAGAGAGAGGCTGTGCATGTAAGAATTACCTCCGTTTTGTCGCATTTCTCTATTAACAGTGAAGCTGTGGCTTTAATTCCTTTAGAAACAATGATGTTACCAGAACCTTGTTGCGAAAGATAATGTAGCACTTGAGCGATTAGGCTATTTATAGTTTATAAAAATATGCGGGGCAGTGCTAAAAAGTTTGTTCCTGAATGTCTGATTGCACACAAGCTTGATATGTGTGAGTGACTGAGCGTGTGTGCATAAGATACAGAAGACAGCGCATTAGTTTAGAACTAAAAGTAAAGAGTGCATTAATTTGTGCAATGATAACCTACCATCAATGTTAAGATGATTTTTTATATATATATTAATATGAGTACATTACAATATAAATTTATTAGAATGAGTAAGTTATTATTTATGGGCTTAAAAACAAGATGCAAGCAATCAGAATGTTGTACCTGGTGGGGAGTGCCCAATGTAAACATTAAACATATGCCATTACCTATATTGTACTGTGGTACAGTTATGGAGGCCCTTAATATTGCAGAGGTCAACTGGTTATAGTTAGCACTGGCCCTAAAGTATGCAGTGTTTCATAAACAGCTGTTTTACTAAATTCTACTGAGGTAAACTTCAGTGCAGTCCTGTATCGTGATACGTATTGTATCGTGACTTTGCTGGTGATACACAGCCCTAGTAGTATAATCCAATACTTAGTCAAGTAAGAGATTTTAAAATAGAGTAGTTTCAGTTCATTCATTACACTGGAAATGCAGGAGGTCAGCTGGGTATTTCATGCATACTGTACACAGTAATCATACTTTATCCTGTAGAAATAGCTTTTCTGATGCTGATTATGCTGTGTGCGTCTCTCTCTCTCTCTCTCTCTCTCTCTCTCTCTCTCTCTCTCTCGTTTATCGGTTTATTGGCATGAAATTACTCATGAAAGGATGTAATGAGTCTGAACTCTGACCCCGTCTGTGCCTGAACGCAGACGTCTCTCTGAAACTCTTAATTAAATCTAATCTGCTTAAAGCCGGACCCGGCTCGTGCCGTTTGCATGACCCACATTCTCACTGAATGAGCACACAACGATCATTCAGTCAGATCTCACTGCTGCTTTTACTGTTACTATCACGCATTTTGGTCGTGAGATCTGAATGTTTCCCGTGTTGTATTGCAGGAGGGAGCAGGCCGAACGCCACCTGGTTCGGCCCATTGTGCGGCCCAACGCTGTTGAGAAGCTCATTAAGAAGAAGAGCGGCATGAACCATAAGCCCGGGACACAGCAGCCAAAGAGGTGAGCAATCCGTGAAGACACGGCCTATGTGCCCTTTGTGCTGTCTATCATATCATATATCATAATATATTTTATAGTTTAACCAAGGGATTCACAAAATGAGGTTTGCACCCCCCGGGGGTTCATGAGGGAACTGCAGGGGGTTGCCAGTTGATGAAAGGCTAGCAATTAATTACAAATTTATTAAATTAAAAACAAATTACAGCAGCCAAAGATGTGAGCAATCCGTGAAGACACGGCCTATGTGCCCTTTGTGCTGTCTATCATATCATATATCATAATATATTTTATAGTTTAACCAAGGGATTCACAAAATGAGGTTTGCACCCCCCGGGGGTTCATGAGGGAACTGCAGGGGGTTGCCAGTTGATGAAAGGCTAGCAATTAATTACAAATTTATTAAATTAAAAACAAATTAATAATTAATGAAAATAATAAATCATATAAATAATAACAAAATTATTTCAAAAATAAAAGGCAAATAATAAAAATGAGTTATTTCAAATTAATTAATTATTAGTAATAATTTATATTCATATTAATTAGTCAATTATTAAGTTATTAAAATAACAAATATCAAGTATAAACAGCTATTAAAATCTAATATTAAAATAATTTTAAAATGAAAAGCAAAAAGTATAAATTAATTAAAACAAAAATAAAAAATAATATAAATGATAAAAAGATTTATTATAAAAATAAATAATTATTTTAAAATAAAAAATTAAAATTGAGTTAAAATAATAAATAATAATAATAAAAAATAATAAATTACTGACATATTAGCTTAAAATCTAAGTGGGATTTCAAGTAAATATTGTAAGTCAAAGGGGTTTGACTGACAAAAAAAGTCTGGGAATAATTTATCATTTGTCCAGAAAAAGGGTTTTACTGAACACCGTGATGAACGTAATGTTCTACAATTTACTTTCTATTGTTGTATTTTTATTGTTTTAAATAGTATACAATATCTTGATTTGTAACTTTTTGTCAATGTGTGATTATTTTCCATGAATATGGAAACACGGCTGGATAATTTGTAATTAAAATCAGCAATACTGTGCTGAATGAAACTGTATCTGTGATGAATCCTTCATGAGGTCATTAACCCGGTGCATGTGATCTCCTGCAGACCGGATCTGCTGCGCTCCGACGGCATTCCCAGCGTCGAGCCTCTTCCGGCTCCGTCCCCGTTGTCAGGAAGCCCGAAAGTGTCCACCCCGCCTGGGAAAACCCGGTACCGCAGTAAGCCCCGCCACCGGAGGGCCAACAGCAAAGGCAGTCACAACGAGTTCCCAGGAGCCCTCAAACCCAACTCAGCCCCATCCGAGGAACAGCAGCCCCTACAGGACAGGGTTCGTACAGTCATGAAAAACCTGGAAAAGTCATGGAAATGTATTTCACAGATCTCTGTGTGACAGAATGTGTTTGATCAGGCCCTGAATCTCAGTGTGGGATTGCGCATATGTGACCCTGGAGCACAAAAGCAGTCTTAAGTCTCTGGGGTATATTTGTAGAAATAGCCAAAAAAACATTATATGGGTCAAAATTATAGATTTTTCTTTTGCAATAAAATACATTGTATGCCAAAAATCAATTAAGGTATTTTGTTAATTTTCTTGTTTAAATATGTTTAAACATAATTTTTTGATTAGTAATATGCATTGCTAAGAACTTCCATTTGGACAACTTTAAAGATGATTTTCTCAATATTTAGATTTTTTTTCACCCTCAGATTCCAGATTTTCAAATAGTTGTATCTCAACTAAATATTGTTCGATCCTAACAAACAAACATACATCAATTGAAATCTCATTTAGCGTTTGCTTTCAGATGATGCATAAATCTCAGTGTCAAAAAAATGACCCTTATGACTGGTTTTGTGGTCACACCTGTTCTCTGCCTGGAGTAACATCTAGCGCAGTTGCAGCTTGTACTTATAAACACAAATAGAAAGCAAACATAGGCTAGCATTAATAGTCATTTGCTATGATAAATTTGAACAAATGTTTAATCTTATTGTAATATAAACATTGGGTCATGAATATTGTCTCAAAAGTCAATATAAAGTAAATTTATTGGGAAATATTTGTGCGAACCCTGCAGGAGCAAAGCTACCATCACCATCATCCCCCTCCACTCGAGGGTCCGCTGTTACCAGTGCAGAACCGTGTAATCGCTGTAGCCACCTGCGCTAACAACCTGCGCTACTTCGGCCCGGCCGCCGCTCTCCGCAGCCCGCAGACTGACCACCTGCAGCGGAGGCTGTCCGGCTCCAGCCCTGACCTCATCTCCACCGCCGTGGACGCTGATTCACGCCACCGCAGGTCCTCCGTCCCTCCGTCCGCGGGCTCCGCTGCCTGCTGCCAGGCGCATCCGTTCCCCGGCTGCATGCACTGTCAGGAGACGCCGGCGGCCCCCAGCCACCCTGAGCTCCCGCATTACTCACTGCTGAGCACGGGTGAAGAAACACCGCCCGCCGTCAAGAGACCGATGGAGCCCACGGCCGAGGGAGAAGCATCAGGAGAGCAGAGATCCAGCGGCCTGCTGCACTCGCTCAGACCGCTGAGAAACGTGAGTCTGAATCACACGTGCACTAAAGTGCCCCATTATGGGTAATGAAAGGTTCATATTTTGGTTTTGGGAGTCCCCAACAACAGGCTGACATGCATAAAAAATAAAAAAATTAAAAAAAGAAAAAGAAAATGTATCACCATTTCCACAAAAAGTTTTGGCAGCACAACTGTTTTCAACATTAATAATAATCAGAAATGTTTTTTTAAGCAGCAAATCAGTATATTCTCATGACACTGTGACTGGAGTAATGATGCTGAAAATTCAGCTTTGATCACAGGAATAAATTACGTTTTACTATATATTCACACTGAAAACAGTTTATTTGAATTGTAATAATATTTTACTATTTTTACTTTAAAAAATCGTGGCACCTTTGTGAGGGGAAAACACTTTATAAAAAATTAAACATGAATTAAGGTTATTAAAATATTTTTTTTTTATATAACAAATAAAGGATTGTTTAAAAAAGTTAATGAAAAGCAAATAATTAACAATTAAAGTGAATAAAACAAAAATCATATAAATGATAAAAAAGATTGAAAAAATAATACACCATTTTAAAATGAAAAATAAAACAGTTATAAATAAATTAATAAATTAAAAAGAATAAATATAAATTAAAAAATAATAATCATTTAAAAAAAACTAAAACTTTGAATTATTTTAATTGTTTGCCTGCATGTCATGTGAACATTAAAAACTCCAAACTTTTGATTGGTAAGCGTATGTATTTTTCCCCCTGTCATTTAATTATTTCTATTAGCATGGAATTGATTAATATTTCTATTAATGGACTTATGGAAATCTGCTCCGGTCATGCTGATAGACGCTTCATCTTTACTAATTATAACTTGATTATTTATATAAACAGAATATTTGTAATTCAATGATCAAATAATTCTAAAATACTGATTTGCTGCTCGAGAAACATTTCTGATTATTATCAGTGTTGAAAATAGTTGTGTTGCCCAATATTTTTGTGGAAACCTTTTATTTTTCAGGATTGATGAATAGAAAGTTAATTTATTTGAAATCTTTTGTAACATTATAAATGTCTTTACTGTCACCTTTGACCAATTTAATGCATTCTTGCTGAATAAAAGCGTTCATTTCAGATATGAAACTGTTCTGCATATGATCTGTGTGTTTTATTTGTGTATGTGATGTTAACATGATCTGTTGTACGTGTCCGTCAGGCGGGAGACGAGTCGTCTGAGGAGGAGGAAGGAGAGGTCGACAGCGAGGTGGAGTTTCCACGCAGGCAGCGGTGAGTCTGCTTTGATGATTGATAATTAATCACTTCTGTCACGATTCCCCAGAAGCCTCGAATGAGTCATGTCATCTTTAAACCTGTGTGTTTCTGTACCATTAGCCACAGAAAAGGTTTTTTTTTTTTTATATATATAAATGTGACCCTGGACCACAAAAACCGTCATAAGGGTCAATTTTTCGAAATTGAGATTTATGCATCATCTGAAAGCAGAATATGTAATCTCTCCATTGATGTATGATGTTATGATAGGACAACATTTGGCTGAGATACAACTATTTGAAAATCTGGAATAAAAAATCTAAATATTGAGAAAATCATCTTTAAAGTTGTCCAAATGAAGTTCTTAGCAATGCATATTTTGATATATTTACAGTAGGAAATTTACAAAATATCTTCATGAAACATGATCTTTACTTAATATTCTAATGATTTTTTGATTACATGTAATTTGTAACTGCAAGATTCTTATTGATATAGATATAGATTGATAAAGATATAGATTTCTTACTGTACATTTCTGCCATAGTCACCACTAATAACCTACTAACCTAATCTTTTCTGTAAAGCTGCTTTGCAACGATTGGTATCATGAAATGCACTATACAAATAAACTTGAATTGAATTTTTGGCATAAAAGAAAAATCTATAATTTTGACCCATACAATGTATGTTTGGCTAATGCTATAAATATACCCCAGAGACTTCAGGGTCACAGATGTTGTTTTCCTCCTGCTCTGTTTCCAGACCTCATCGCTGCATGAGCAGCTTTCAGTCGTACTCCACCTTCAGCTCGGAGAACCTGTCAGTGTCTGACGGCGAGGAGGGCAACACCAGCGATCACTCGCACAGCGGCCCGCTGGAGCAGCTCAGCGCTAGTCAGGAGGAGCATCTGGACGAGCTCCTGTCCCACACGCCTGAGATCCCCATCGACATCTCCACGCAGTCCGACGGTCTGTCCGATAAAGAGTGCGCCGTCCGCCGGGTCAAGACCCAGATCTCTCTGGGCAAGCTGTGTGCTGATGAGCACAGCTACGAGGTAAACGCGCTCTTATTTCATCCAAACTCACTCACGTGAACCAAAAGCTGCATTTAAATCAGGAACTGCAGGGGGTTCATGAGGATATGAAAAGCTAATCATTTGAAATTGATACAGAATTAAATTAAAATAAAAACAATTGCTAATATAAATTAAAATAAATCATTTTAAAACAATCGAAATGAAACTCTCAGTGATATATAAATACATCATTTAAAATAAACACTCAAAAAAAGTGAATTAAATATTTGGAATCATTTTTAAGCAAAATAAATCATTTTCAAATCAGAACAAAATAAAACACTTACTGAAATATTGTGTATTTTATATATTTGTGAAATAAAAACAATACAATTAAATATTTGACAAATTAAAGTAAACAAAACCATTCATCTTAAACAGTTACAATTACATAAGCAATTACTAAACAATAAAAAATGTAAAAACACTTACAGTTTTTTATGTATGCTGTGTATTTGAAGTAAATTAAAATTTGAATTAATACCTAATTTTTTGCATTAATGAAATGCATAATTTCAGTCAGGGTAAAGGAAAGCTTTTGGCTTCTCTCCTGAGGCCACAAGAGGGCGCATCGGGCAAAATACTACTAATGCACGTTTATTCAAAGCATAAGAAAACATGACTATCTGTAAAAAAAAAAAAAAGTGCATAATGTTTAAAATAATGTTTATAAACCAATTATACTTAATTAAGTTGCTTAAACAACTATAAATAAAACGGCTTCATGCATGTATTCATAGTTTAATACAAAGGGCGGAAAAAACTCACCATAAAGTCTCAAGATATGTTTTTAAAAAGTTGAACTTGCATTAATTTTACATGGCCTTTTAAACAAGTGACTGTTTTGTGCGAGATAGATGTCCCTCTAGAAAATTTTGCATTCGAATGTGGATTTTTATTAGACTTTTTATTTTTATTTTTTCGAAATTTCGATTTTTATTTTTTATTTTTTTGTGACAGCCCTACCACAGTGTTTACTGATCTTCAGTTCTGTATACCTAAACTTTGTGCAAGTTATTTGTTAGGCATATAGCATAGTGTTTATTATTAGTTTAGTTGGTAAAAGTTCTAAGTTCTAGTTGTATTTTGTTGTCGAATGATGCAGAATTACTGCTAATTTGAAAGTGAAATTAAATTTTAAGCCTTATATAATGATCTTTAATGGAACTTCCTGTTTGTTAATTTCTCTCTTTCTCAGAATCCGCTACATTTCGGAGATTCCGACTGCGACACGTCGGATGCGGAATGTTCCGACGCCACCATCAGGAACAAACAGCCCTGCGCACCTTCATCCTGGTGAGCGCCAGCCTTTGGAGGAAACACGGCAATAATCCACACCTGACCCGTCTGATCAGCCCTTCCCATAATCCACCTCTCTCTCTCTCTCTCTCTCTGAGCATCTCAGGCAGATTCCTCTGAAGTGATAATGTAGCTAGAGTAACACGCATAATTTATTTTATTACGAGCCGGAGGAAACGCTAAACGAAATCAGGAACTCGAATAACAGCGACAACAGAGCATAAATTCAGAGCGTTAGCGCTCAAGTGTGACGCTCAAGGCGACTCGATTTGAAGCAGTTAGTTAGAAGGTGATTGTGAAGAATGTGTATATATATGTCTGTAGGAACGTGAGCGAAAGTGTTCAGTGCGTAGTTTGAGGATCCATTCCATGATGGGACCCGCCAGACGTGTGTCTCTGGCCACCTGCTACTTCCTGAGTTTACAGAAACCACGCCCTTTCGGGTTACTTTAGTTTGAGCACCAGCAGGAACAATGTCCTTCCTTGTTTCTTTTGCCCTTTTTGACTTCCAAGACTTGTGGAAATATCCCAGCATGCCTGCTTGGTCGGCATTTGATCAGCCAATCAGAATGCTGCTGCTGCTGCCCGCCTCTACGGACGAACAGGAAGTCAGAGAACAACTGCTCTAGAGGAACAACGTCTTTAACGATCAAATCAGTGTTTGAAGCAAACCCGAGCAGCTTTTTTCCCTCATCTCAGGACTGTGTTTGAAGAGACACTGCGGACGGAGAGCGGGACGCTCGGCGTGTGAAAGTATGACATCATCCACAAAGAGTTTCTTTTTTTTCGTCGTCTTTATGTTGACATGAAAAATTCTGATGTGCACCGCTGGTCAAAAGTGATGAAGATTTTTAATGTTTTTGGAAAAGAAAAAAAAAAGGCTCTTTTGCTCACTGAGGCTGCGTTTATTGGATCAGAAATCCAGTAAAATTATGAAATATTATTACAATTCCAAAGAACTGTTTTCTGTGTGAATATATTGTAAAATGTAATTTATTGCAGTGATCAAATCTGTATTTTCATCATCATTACTCCAGTCTTCAGTGTCACATAATCTTCAGAAATCATTCTAATATACTGATTTGCTGCTTCATTATTATTGGTGCTTAACTATTAATAATATGTGTCATTATTATCAATAATGAAAACAATTTTGACTGGAATTTTTGCACAAATACCGAGCTTTTTTCAGGATTCTTTAATGAATAGAAAGTTCAAAAACAAGAAACAGAAACAGAAATCTTTTGTAACATTATAAATGTCTTTTCTGTCACTTTTGATCAATTTAATGCATCTTTGCTGAATAAAAGTATTAATTTCTTTTATATCTTATGGTTTCTACAAAAATATTATCAACACTGATAATAATCAGAAATGTTTCTCAAGCAGCAAATCAGTACATTAGACTGATTTCTGAAGATCATGTGACACTGAAGACTGGAGTAATGATGCTGAAAATACAGCTGCGCATCACAGAAATTAAATTTCAACAGATATTCACACAGAAAACAATTAATTTTACACTGTAATAATATTTCAGTATTTGTACTGTTTTTTTGATCAAATAAATGCAGCCTCAGTGAACAGAAGAGACTTCTTTCAAAAACATTTAAAAAAGGTAATTATTCCAGTCTTCTGAGCGGCAGTGATGATGTTCTGGAGATGCAGTGTCCCTGTAGGGTTAAAGGGATCATTCACCCAAAAAACTAGTGTAAAACTGATGTTGTTCCAAACAGCTTCGACTTTCGTTCTTCCATGCAACCCGTCAAGCTCCAAAACGACCAAAAAAAGGACCATAAAAGTATCACAATATTACATGTGTGTTCCATGCAAGAAAGTCCCATGGGTTTGGAACAACACAAATGCTGACAGAGTTGTGATTTTTGGTTAAAGCATCCCTCTGAAGCGTCTGTAGCGTGTATGGTGTGGTTCTGCCGGTGTTTGTGCCGTTCAAGGAGACCGCAGAAGCACAGAGCTCGTTTGTTTAATCAGCAATAATGGTGGTTTTGCGCTCAGGCTTTTGAGAATCGTTCGCTCAGGAAGACTGTCTAGCAGGCTGGACAGACGCGAGGCGCAAATACAGTGCTTTGTACAAGACCTCTATTTTTGCAGACTTGAGTTCATTATTTTTACAACCAAGTTTTTTTTTTTTGTAGTGAAAAAGAAACGGAAGAACTCCTGTGCTTTTTGCTGGTTCATGCTCAGGTTCAGTGCTTTAGTTCAAATGAGTCTCCACTAGGCAAAAGCGGTTTGTTTGTCTTGTTTCGGTTGTTTGAAAATGTTGCACTGCATTTAAATCCATCATTTTTGTGAACAAAACAAACTGGATTAAATTGCAGTGTGAACGTAGTCTATGTGCAAATTCTCCCTCGCTAATGTGTTTTTATTTGTTGTTTCTTTATGAAAGGGACACTGCATCGTCCGGCACGTCTGTATTTAATTGCTGCATTCATATTTACCCTGTGTTTAGATATAGATGTTATAGCACTAGTTAAAATGCCTCGTTCATCATCAGTAAATGCAGCCGGATGTGTTTCTGAACCGGATACGGCATGTGAAATAAACTGTGAATGGTATTATTATTTTCCGACATCTTACTAAAAGAAGCCTTGCAAGACGTAATTAAAACCACATTAAAACAACAGTATCATTGAGAAAAGCTGTGAGTTTGCAGCATATGATCAAAGCAGAGGCTTTTGAAAACTTTTTTTGGTTTTCATTTTTAACCCCTCGTTTAAATCCATTCTGGTACAAAATGCCCATTTTTAACCATTCAATAAATTTCCGATGTATAAAAATCCAGTTTCACCAAGAAATATTAAAGATTACAGAAGCAAAATGGGTTGTGCACAGCTTTTCATGTCGATTTCATGTCTACAAGGGGCGAAATAAGCCATTACTGTACAATTTTTGTCATTTCTGTTCAGTGTGATGGTAACGTGCTAAAAACGCAAGGTGCGTTTAGATGAAGCGAACTAATTGTAACAAAGGCGAACCGAAAACACGCACCAACCTCATTCTCTCCGTTTACGTGTTCCACTAAAGATCAGGCCTGGGTTTTTAGTGAGTGATGCATGAAGTATGATGTATGAAGTCTTTCCGGCCACAGCGCCACCACAAATCCTGTAAATTATGATTTTAATTTAATTTAATTTAAAAATGTCTTTCTTTTTTTTGTAGCTGGCCTACACGATCATTAATTTATTTTGAAGCACTAGCTGTTAATTTCTGTTTCTTCATCTCATAATTGTCTGATGTATGTTAGAGTTGTCTTCAGAAGTATTACTGATGAGGTGAGATGGCATCTTAAAGGAATAATTATCTCAGAAATGGACATTTGGTCATTTTCATATGGAAGCCCATTTCTGCCATGAAATATAAACATAAATACCTTTTTTTTTTTTTTTTTTACTTATTTTATACATAACAACAAAAAAAAAACAAATAACAAAGAACTGAGAAAAAAGTCAGAAATGTGAGATATAAACTAAGAATTCCAAGATATAAACTTAAGTCTTACAAACTTATGTTATGGTTTGAAAATAAATAATAATTGCAAGATGTAAACTTTTCTCAGAATTGAATTTAAATATTACATTTTTTATTCTCAATTTTGAGGGAAAAAAGTCCAAATTGATGATAAAAAGTTAGTTAAAAAAAGTCATAATTGTGAGGTAAAAAAAAAAAAATCATAATTTTTCATGTGGCAGAAACCAGCTTCCATATTTTCTTCACCTGTATGTTATTTATCTGAACTGTTTTCCGATGTCATTCTCATAGACCATTGTTTCTAGCAAGAGAGAATTGGCTCACATTAAATCATCGTAATACAATGACATAAACATGTTCTGGTTGTAAAGATAATTCCAGTGTCATACAGTTCTTTGGCTGCATCACAGAGAATTGAAAGTATGAACCGTACCGTTTCTCCTTATTCACCTTAACCATTTTTAATTGCTTTGTCACCTACTACATATACAGGTATTTAAAAATGAACTATTTTTGTGCAGAATATCTTCAGCTCTGGGCTCATTTTCCTCCTCCAGTTTGTTTCTTACTCATGTCTCGGCCCTTTTCCTTCCTTATCTTGAATGGTGTTATGATCAACCAATCCTGATGATTTCCTGTAATAGCCTGTGTACAGTGTGACAGGAGTGACTTGTAAAATCAAGGCAGAGCAACTGCATGGAATAAACACTGCTGTACTGTACCAAACTCTGCCGCCTCTGCTCTTTCTGTTCTGATCTTGTGATTAGTTTAACTCAAAGAGGTTTCAAATGTGCTGTATATATCCATTAAAGCCATAAATACAGTATTTCAGCAAGATTAATTTTTAATGAGCCGAAAAGAATACACGTCACACCTCTATTTATCAATTTGCACTGGCTACCAATAGCTGCTCGCATAAAATTCAAGGCATTGATGTTTGCATACAAAACCACCACTGGCTCTTCACTCCTTTACCTAAATTCATTACTTCAGACTTTATGTGTCCTCTAGAAGCTTGCGTTCTGCAAGTGAACATTGCTTGATTGTGCCATCCCAAAGAAGCACAAAGTCACTTTTACGGACTTTTAAATAAAATGTTCCCTCCTGGTGGAATGACCTGCTCGACTCTATCAGAGCAGCTGAGTCCTTAGCCATCTTCAAGAATCGGCTAAAACACATCTCTTCCATCTTTATTTGACCCTCTAACTTTTTTCACTCACTATTCTAATTCTATTAAAAAAAAAAAAAAAAAAAATAATAAATCTAACTACCTTTCTAATCTTTTTCTATTCTATTCTGTTTTCTTTTTATTTATTTTATTATTTAAAAGCCCTTGCTACGTATACTGTGTTTAGGCTAACTGAGACTTGTTGTAGCACTTATATTTCATTGCTCTTTTGTTGTTTTTGATTTCTTCCATTGTCCTCATTTGTAAGTCGCTTTGGATAAAAGCGTCTGCTAAATGACTAAATGTAAATGTAAATGTAAATATTTCATGTCCATTCACTTATACCAGGTGTGAAGTATGAGGCAGAACAGAGTTGAAGTGCCAGATAACATATCTAAAATAGAGTTGCATGTTCGAAGTTCACAAATTTTATTGCATTTGCAGTTTACAGAGGATGAGATAATCAGACTGCAGCCAACGAGAAAAAAAACTGTTGTATTTTCCAAATGTAAAATGTATCAGGTGTAAAACAAACTCTTCTCAATCCCAGCAAGCACAAAGTGTTTCTAGGCTATAGCATCCCATAAAGTTACATTTCGGTTACGGTTTACATTTACATTTGGCAGACGCTTTTATCCAAATCAACTTACAAATGAGGACAATGGGAGCAATCAAAATCAACAAAAGAGCAATGATATACAAGTGCTATAACAAGCTTAACGCAGTACATGTAGAAAGGGCTTTTTAAATTTTATAATAAAAAAAACGATAGAATAGAAAAAGAATAGAGGAAGCTAGTGTTAGAGGTCTTTTTTGCTTTTGTTAATTGTATAATAAAAAAAAAAAAATTCAAAAAGTATTTTTTTTTTTTAAAGAATAGAATTAGAATAGAGAGTGCTAGAGTTAGAGGGTCAAATAAAGATGGATGAGATGTGTTTTTAGCTGATTCTTGAAGATGGTTAAGGACTCAGCTGCTGGGGTTGAGTTGGGCAGGTCATTCCTCCAGGAGGGAACAGTTACTGTAAAAGTCTGTGAAAGTGACTTTGTGCTTCTTTGGGATGAACAAATGAACGTTCACTTGCAGAACGCAAGCTTCATAGAGGTACTGTACATAAGTAATGAATTTAGGTAAAGGAGTGCAGAGCCAGTGGTGGTTTTGTATGCAAACATCAATGCTTTGAATTTTATGCGAGCAGATATTGGTAGCCAGTGCAAATTAATAAACAGAGGTGTGACGTGCATTCTTTTTGGCTAATTGAAAATGAATCTTGCTTCCGTGTTCTGGATTAATTGTAAAGGTTTGATAGAAGAGTCTGGAAGACCTGCCAAGAGAGCGTTGCAATAGTCCAGCCTGGACACAACAACTGTAACTGTTGCATTGCTGCAATTCACATACTGGGATTACAGGTCCAGACATAAAAATACATTACTTAAACTATTAAATACTATAAGATAAGATACAGTAACCCCTGATCTCGTCTGTGTCTCTGGCGAACTCGTGGGTTGCGTTGGAATTTAAACCTTACATTTACATTTTTTTTATCCAAAGAACTTACAGAAAAAGATCAAAAGTGATTTGTCAGAGACAGCGGTTTTTGTAATACACAGTGCCAGGTTTACTGATGTAAAAGGCTTTCAGTTATGAATGACTCGTGTTTACCTCAGTAATTAAATTTAGTATCTAATTACGATAGCTTATTGAATGTATGAATAATGAAAATATGAAAGCAGTACAACTGTTTTTGACATTAATATTAAATGAGAAATGTTTCTTGAGCAGCAAATAAGCATATTGGAATCAGTGTTGGGTAAGTTACTCTAAAAAGTAATTAATTACTAGTTACCAATTACATTTTCAACAGTGTTATTGTGTAATTACTCTCTCCAAAAAGTATTTAATTACTTACTAATTACTTTCTAAATCCTATCAACCTCGACAAGTTAATGATACAAGGATAGACATGAAACGCTTCTTTAAATTCTTTCAAATAAATAATAGATAACTACATACATTATTCTGGTCACTCTTTAGATAAGAGTTCAATTCTAACTATTAACTAACTATTAACTGTGACTTTTGCATCAATATACTCCTAACTACTGCTTATTAATACTTAGTAAAGTATAAGTTTAAGAATTGGGTAAGATTAAGGATTTAGAATAAGGTCTTGCAGAATAAGACATTAATATGTGCTTTTAAGTAATAATAAACAGTCAATATCCCAGCAACTAGTTAATAGTGAGACTTGGACGCTAAAGTGTTACCAATATTCTTATTAACTCACCAGAGTATTTAAACTGAGAAGGGTTCATAAAAAGCATGTATTTTAAGTTTAGACTTTAAATTGTGATGTTAAATCCACTTTTGTATTGTATTGTGTATAAATGTTCTACAGTCTATACACATCAATTACATAAGAAGTAACTGTAATTAAATTACAGAAAAAAATAAGAGTAATCCCTTACTGTACTTTTTCAAGGGAAAAGTAATTAAATTACAGTAACTAATTACACCCAGCACTGGTTAGAGTGTTTTCTGAAGATCATGTGACACTGAAGACTGGAGTAATGATGCTGAAAATGTCATATTTGATCACAGCAATAAATTACATTTAACATATATTCACAAAGAAAACGGGTTTTTTTTTATTGTAATAATATTTTACAGTTTTACTGTATTTCTGATCAAATAAATGAAGCCTAGGTGAGCAGAAAAGTCTTCTTTCAAAAACATTAAAAAATTATTCCAAACTTTTGTGATTTTCACCTGAGAGCATTTCAAACTTTTGACATTGTATTACGGGAAAACAAATAAAAATACTTTTTTTGAACTTTGAAGTTAACATTGTTATGTTTTCGGTTACTATGCAGCACCAAATACATTCATGAAATTAAAATTTTCTATTACTTATAATGTTCAAGTTTAACTAGTATAAACATATATTCAAAGGAGCTTTGTAAATAAAATATTGTGAATCATATGTTGAAACAAACTTGAACAAAGTGACCAGGATCACAAACACATCTGAACGAATATAGAATCTAGAACTTATCTTCAACAGACTCTAACAGACATCTGAACACATTTCTGAAGTAAATGTTAATGAAGTTACATTTTTCCAAAGCTGAATGAAAATGGAAATGAATCCGCAGAACCTGCCGTGTCCTGTGTGGAAGAGTTCTGCTGAGGGCTCACCGTCCCAAACGAGAAGGAAAACTCCTCTTGACGACTCTCGGCTTCATCGAACAGGAAACCTGCAGAGAAACCATATTAATGGATGGAAATGTGCATGAAATAGGTTTAATCTATTTATGCTATTTTCTCTGTGTTTGGTGTGCAATGTGTCCTCTGAAAAAAAGGTACAAAAGCTGTCACTGGTGGTACCTTTCTAGATACTAACAGGTACACTTTAGGTACAGATATGTACCTTTAAGGTTCCAATATGAACCCTTTAAATAGAAAAGTGTACCATTTGAAAAGGTACCGCCCCAGTGACAACTTCTGCACTTTTTTCGTAAGAGTGTGGCTATGTTCTGGACAGGTTTGGATGTTAGATATTACTCATGTTCATTCTTCACCTGAGAACTTGGGTGCCAATCCTGGTGACTTCTGTTACCAGAAACACAAAATCAGCTTTCAGACCTTTAAAACGTTCAAACTTAATTACAAACATCAGAAATACCCTGTCGCTGAAATAGGAGCTTGTGAAGGTAAATGGAGATGCCTACAACATAAGCACACAAACATACACACAGATGAAGTAATGAAACTGTTTTTGATGAAACGATGCATGTGTGAGTCTTCCAGCTTCTGAAGTTCACCTCTTCTGCAGCAAAATCACAACCCAGCTTAGAGAACGCAGGTGTACTTGGACCAGAATTCATGGAGAAGACGAAAGCGGGCGACTTGGTGTCTGAGATCTCCTGCCGTCCAGGTGAGGAACTGGGACTGTTGCTGTTAACAGATCGAACAGTTATCAGTCTCAAACTAGTACTAGATTCATCAATGAATGTTACATATTGATAGAATGAAGATACAAGTTCCTCTAAATGTAATTTAGTTAACAATCACTCAACCACTTCACTCCAAGACTAGTTGTGCAGGTTTTTAGTGTGCAATAAAAAAAAAAGGAATGGATTGCAATTAATACAATTTTTAAAAAAAAAAATCTCCTACACTTCTTATTTCACTATTTCTTATATACCTCATGTTTTAGCAGTTTTTTTTAGTTTTTTTTTATAGCTTTTTTTTTATTGTATTTTTCTTAATATGGATTGCCTTGTTGTATTGTGTTGTCATTTGTAAGTCGCTTTTGGTAAAAGCATCTGCTAAATGAATAAATGTAAATGTAGGTGCATCCCTGAGAAATGCATAAAGTAAAACGGGTTGCAAATGTTGACTTTAGACTAATGTAAGTGACAGTTTGCAGCATATAGAGGCCAAGGATGCTTCATCATGAACACAGACGAATGGGTCGTACTTTAGAGAGAAGGTGGGGGTGGTCGGCATGGCTTTTATTCTAGCCGGTGATGGAGGAGGACATAAGCCACGCTCATTCACTGTGTCCTCCTGAGCATCTGCTGTGGTCACCTCCAAGCGCTCTTCCTCCTCCTCCTCTGATATTTCCACCATGAGCTCAGAAGCACATGAAACATTCATATTCCCCTCCTGCATTCATTCAAAGAGATAATATTAGAATATTTAAACAACCAGTCAAAAGGTTGGACTAAGTAAGATTTGCTAATGTTTTTTTTTTGGGGGGGGGGGCTCAACAAGGCTGCATTTATTTGATCAAAAAGAAGGTAAAAATTGTGAAATATTATTACAATTTTAAATAACTGTTTTCTATGTGAATATATTATAAAATGAAATTTATTTTCAGCATCATTACTCCAGTCTTCAGTGTCACATGATCTTCAGAAATCATACTAATATGCTGATTTGCTGCTCAAAAAACATTTCTGATTATTATCAGTGTTGAAAACAGTTGTGCTGCTTCATATTTTTTGTGGAAACTGAGATACACAACCATTCAAAGGTTTAGGGTAATTCAGATTTTTTTTTAAATGAAAATACTTTTATTCAGCAAGGATGCATTAAATTGACCATACAGTAGGTGGCAGTAAAGCCATTTATAATGTTCCAAAAGATTTTTACTTGTAATAAATGCTGTTTAAAAAAGGTTTTAAAGGATCCCACACAAGCAGCAAAAACACTGATACGCATTTTAGTATCTTTTTGACCAGCAGTATATATTTGAATCATTTAAAATCAGTTATGTGGGTGATCACTGTGTTTCAACTGTACCAGTTCATTCGCCTCCTCTGACTGCTTCTGATCACCTTCTTGCATTTGATCTAAAATGAAAGGATTGTTATTGGACAGTGTGTGTGCCCACTGAGGTTTATTTTGTGATACTCTCAATATATTAAAATATGCTGGTGTTTACCTTCTCCAGTTTCAGCCTTCGTCCACAGGCCGTGGTGAAATGTGTCAGTTTGAGATTCACTTTCAGCTGTTTTATCCTTATTTTCCTCAGAAGGACCTTCATCTGCATATTCTTCAGGCCTCTGGAAGTCACAGAATTCACAATGCCTTGTCTCAACATAATAATTTTTTAAAAGAAGTCAGCCAGTTTGGATGTTTCTCAATCCTTCGAGTAGATTTAGCTGCAGTGAACAGCAGAAGAACAGTAAGAAGTAAAGTTCTGGCACATCCAACTATTAATTTCATCAATACATTGGCAGAGGGAGTCAATGGGGCTGTAGTCATTTGGCGATAAGGATAGGTAAATCTGTGTATTATCAGCATAGCTGTTATAGGCAATTTGGTTCTTCTCATTATTTGACTTAGTGGGAGCATATACAGGCTAAACGAGAGCGGTGCAAGAATTGAGCCTTGTGGGACTCCGCATGTCATTTAGCTGCAGAAGTACAGTACCTGCATTATTGGGTCTTGATAAGGGTCCATTTCATCAAATGACTCCCTGTTTTCAGTTTGTGGGACGTCATTGTCTTGACACTTACTGCTATTTTCATAGCAGAAAGAATGTTAATTAAAATATAGCCACAAACCAGACAAAATAATAATAATAATCTGCTGTGAAGACAAAATACCTGTCAGCAGCATCAGTGACTGGCTCATCTTCACCTACCAAAACACAAGATCTGTATTAAAAGACATATAAATACATTTTTAAAAACATTATTTATGTGTTCTGTAATTCTACATGAGGAGGAAACGGGTGAATTACCCAGTGCTGCCATCAGCATTGTCTCCTTCTCCAGTATCTGTTCTTCCGTTGCTCTGATTCTCCTCTCGATCTCCTCATTCTCGGCTTGAATCTTCAGCAGTTTCTGAGCCAGTGAGTTCTGACAGTATCGATCCTTATACTGCTGAAACACGTTCCTGTAGCTCTCCATCCTCTCCTGGAAGATTTTCCTTCAAAGACCAAGCATCTTTAACCCTTTAAAGCCTACCGTGTCACATTTAATATGCGATTTTCCAAGGCCTTTAAATTAAACATGATTGCTCACAATCTACATGCTTGCACTTACTGTAAATATCATCATATTAGTGGGAAATATAATGAGATAACTGGTATTTATATCATTGTATGTAAGTATCTGCTATATTGTTATAAAGATCTCATCGATTTATATTACAAGCATCACATATTCATCCTAATTTTTGGACATATATATATCAGCATCCGCACCAAATTGCATCTTTTCCCCCAAGTTTGGGCCACCGAGTTGTTTTTGTCTTCTTATTCTCACTTTATTTACATTTAGCAGACGTTTTCATCCGAAGCGACTTACAAATAAGGTCAATAGACGCAACCAAACCCAACAAAAGAGCAATAATACGCATGTGTATATAAATATAAAACATTGCTCTTTTGTTGATTTTGATTGCTTCCATTGTCCTCATTTGTAAGTCGCTTTGGATAATCTAACTATATTAGACTATATGAGCAATAAAAGCTTGATGTACCAAATAAACACACATGCACACTCTTCCATATTTTGTCTGAAGGTTCAATAAACTGTTCCATATTTTTATGACTATCACTTCATTTGTGAAGCTTGACCTACACGTCTTGATTATAGCCGTCCCGTCTCTTCTCTAGCTCAGCTTCCAGTGTCTTCTCATACTGAAGCAGCAGATGTCCGGTTCGCTGGAGGCTGATATCAGAACATTCATGTTTATATCATACTCAGTTGGGGACTTGAAGACACAATGTTGTCAGCCTCACACTTCGCCGTACTTCTTAGTGTTTTCTTTGATAAACCTCAGAGTGTTTTGTTTTTGCTGGACCTCCTCGCTGAGTCTGCTCAGGCTCTTGTGAGTCGTGCTGATGTAATCCTTCTTCTCCTGAATGTTGGACTCACAAACTGAAAACACAGCACACAGAGCAGATTATGACATCTGTCGTTCTTCACAAGTGAGAAATTCTCCAATTAGGAGAGCTTTTTTAATTTCCTGTGTTTTAAAAACGTACTTTGTATTTGTTGTTTGAGGTCATCCTTCTTCTGAGCAAGTTCTCGTGTTTCTATACCTGTTTATATATTACAGTATACAGTACATATCAAGTTAAACGCGTCAGAATATGTAAACACGTTACGAAACGAAGCGTTCTCAGTAACGTTACGTTACCTAACTGCAGCAGCAGGTTGTCCAGTTGATTAACCGTCTGCTCCTCCATTCAAAACACTCACAAATACCACACGGATCACGTAAATATATCTATTTTCCAATCTAACGGTGTAACATAACTCAAATATGCATTTGAAAGGCGAATACTGCGCGTTTTGTAGTATTTTAAACAGAGCTCGTGCGCGTCAGTTACAGCGGCCGTTACTAACGTTACTTCGCGAGACTTTGAACCAACTGCCACTCTGTTGGCAAATAACCAACCGAAGCTACAGAAACAAGGCCAATATTTTTTTGTTGATGATTTATTATCAATTATTTATTACCAGTAAATGAGCCTGCAACATATTAAACTGAAACTACCATTTTATCTAAAAAGTAAAAACAGAATTTTACAAAAATCAAAGTGGGAACAAAACTCATTTAACAAGCAACCATATATTTAAAAAAAAAAAAAAAAAAAAAAAGCTCCAAAAACCGCGACCCGGGTTTTATATATATATATATATATATATATATTTTTTTTTTTTTTTTTTTTCACGCAACTTTACAAAAATATAAAAAAATTAAAATAATAAAGAAGCCCATAGTCGCGGATTTGGCGGTTACATAATATTTTATTGGAATAAAAAAAGAATAATTTTCAAATAAATTAAATGATAAATATGGCATTTGCTAAATAAACTATTAAAAGTAAATAAATTAAGTATTCTGAATAAATAATTAAAATGATTTGACCATGTTGAGTCACATAAAACTTTTTTTTTACTTGCATTTATTAATTAATTATTTTACTAAATGAGCATTTATTTTATTAAAATAAATGTGCAAATTTAATGTTATACAGACAGAGACATATACACAAATACGCGGAAAATGCTATTTAAAAATAAATATTGACGATGAGGATCAAGACAATAGTAGTTCACTGGACTGTCATGGATTGTACGTCTCAGCTAGAGGAGGGGCTTCGGTTTATCGTCGTCTGATTGGACAGGAGAGACGTTCCAGATTCTGTGGGCGGGGCTTGCGTTCATTGTGGCCCAGGCGCATCTGCATGGCGGCTGCCTCTGGACAGCAAACACAGCAAAGCGTTTCATCGCATCAGTTTCACAGCGGTTCTTTCATGCATTTGCATCTGGTAGGTAAGAAATAAGATTGCAGTTCTTATGAATTGAGCAGTCGTTGTGAATAAGAGGTTTGTTAGTGTAGATGCTGGTCTGGGTGTGATCAGGCTCTCGGGCGTTACACAACACTGATTCAGAGTCAGCACGGGTTCAGATGAAGGGCTTTAGTTTGAGATGATGTGTTTTTGTGACTGGCTCTACTGTACTCCTGCTCGTGTGTCTCCTTCTGGTCTTTGTTTCTCTGACAATAGAGCTGAATGAACGGAGGGGGGTTGTTGTGTAGGCTATTGTACAGCTCAGTGTTATTTTAATATTTTTTAAATATACTTTTCAGCATTTATTAATATCTTAAATCAGCTTTTATTTGTATATTTTCAGTTTTCATTTAAATTCCTGTTTGTTTTAATCATTTTGTTATGTGCTGCTCATTTAGGTTTATTAATATTGTTATATGCATTAGCAATTTTGTTGTGTTATTGTCATTCTTATTAGTTTTTTTTAATAGTTCTATTATCTTTATTTCAGTTTTGGTAATTTTATTACTTCAACCTTAACTTATTTTATTCCAGTTAGCTGCCACGGCAACATTTCTAATTAGTACTTTTGTCATTAGTTTATTTTTTACTTACTTTAATTTCAGTTAGTTGCCACATCTCTAATTTTATGTGCTTTTGCATTTTTTTTTAAATATTTCTATTGAACTTGAATTTATTTCATTACAGTTTTAGTTATTGTAGTGATTCAATCTAAACTTGTCTCTGTAATTCTTAATTTTCTAATTTTATGTGCTTTTGCATTTTTTTTATTACTTTTTTAATATTTCTATTTAACTTTAATTTATTTTATTACAGTTTTAGTAATTGTAGTGCTTCAATCTAAACTTGTCTCTGTAATTCTTAATTTTCTAATTTTATGTGCTTTTTTTTCTTTTTTTTTATATTTCTATTTAACTTGAATTTATTTTCTTACAGTTTTAGTAATTGTAGTGCTTCAGCCTAAACTTGTCTATGTAATGCTTAATTTTCTAATTAATTCTAATTCCTAAACATTTTTAATTTTAGTTTTTTTGTGCTTTTTATTTTTGTATGTTTTTAATATTTATATTAAGCATTAATACTGATAATACTGTTAATACTAATAATTTATTTTTATTTCAATTTTAGTAATTTAAGCACTTCAACCATACCTTTTCGGATTATTTCTCAATTTTCAAAATTTTACTTTAGGTTTATTTCAATAAAAAAAATATATATATATTTACATATTTTAATTAACAGTTACAACACTGACACATGTCTGCTATTATTTCTTCAGTAAAAGCAAAAAAAAAAAAATATTTAATGCACGTTGAACCCTATAGTGGGGCATGTTGTCACAATGTGAATATATGTATGATTTAGAAAAAATATGTGATATCTTGCCTCATAATTAATATACTCATAAGCTCTCATGTATACATTTATATTCTTTACCTTTTAGTTCAAGTCAGCCCAAAATAATGTCATGTTTTCCTTATTTTCCTGTTTGAGTGAATGCATGCCAAATATCAACTGTGCATCATGTTTCTCTCTCATTCCCGCAGGCTTGTCATGTTTGGATGGAGTAAATAGCCTTCTCCAGTCTCTCTGAAGTTGTAGCTCCTCCCAAAGCTTGTGAGACACTAACATGGAGCAGGTGGAGCAGCTCAGGTCTGACAGCCCTCAGCTGGAGTCTGTAAGGTCAGAGGTCTCAGAAGGGCAGGTGGATGAAGGAAGCAGCGGCACTAGCACTCGAAGGAAGAGGAGAAAGCGAGAACACCGGCCGGAGTCCATCATCGTCTACCGCTCTGATCCAGAGAGAGCCGCTGGTGAAGAAGACCATGGAGGAGACAGTGAGGGTGGAGAGAGGAACTCTGAAGAGGGAGCCACGTTTCTGAACAACCCCAGCAGTGAAGGTGAAGCATGCAATCTAGTGTGAAAAGGATTTGGACACATAAGCCACCACCTAGTCTTTCCACTATAAAACAAAATATTAAAATCAGTTTCGCTCACAAAAAATAAGTCAGTTTGGTTATAAATTAGAATCCAGGATGACAGTGTCAAGGTTGATCAGCCTCAGTTTGTGAAACAGTGGTTCAGTGAGCATCAGGAATCATTTTCATCTTTGAATTTGGCACCACAGAGTCCTGAGCTTAACCCTGCTGGAGGTCTTCAGGATGAATGTAATTCTTGATGGAAATAAATGTTCAGAATTAGAATGCCTTTATTGGCATTACAACAAAATTCAGTGCAACTCAAGCAGAATACAAAACACATTTAAATATTTATAAATACTTATTTAAATTCAGACAGCAACTTTTTTGGCCAGGTAGTGTATTAATACTTTAATAGTTAAGAATACTTAAGAATTTAATACTTTTAGTCTGCATAAAATCAATCAAAAGTGACTGTAAAGACGTTAACTGTACGTATAATGTTACAAAAGATTTCAATTTCAAATAAATGCTGTTCTTTGGAATCTTTTATTCATCAAAAAATGCTGAAAAATATAAGTGTGTCACAACTTTTTTCAACATTGTTGATAATCAGAAATGTTTCTTGAGCATCAAATCAGCATATTAAAATGATTTCTGAAGATCATGTGACACTGAAGACTGGAGTAATGATGCTAAAAATACAGCTTTGCATCACAAGAATAAATTACATTTTACAATATATTAATAGAAAACAGTTATTTTGAATTTTAATAATATTTCACAATGTTACTGTTGTTACTGCATTTTTAAATCAAATAAATGCAGCCTCGGTGAGCAGAAGAGACTTCTTTTAAAACATTTAAAAGTCTTGTTTTGAACAGTAAAGTCAAAAGTTAGTAAAGTTTCCTTTGCACCAAAAGTCAGACCTATTTTAGATTTTCACCACCATTTCCACCCTCTCTCTGACCCTTACTGATAATCTTAAATGATCATACAAATAATCAAATCTTTGTTGTCCAATGAACAATGTCTCAAAACAACCTTTCTCTCAAAAACAAACTTACAAAATGAACTGAAAATAATATAATTAGTTACTTTCAATAGCATAAATAGACTTCTAACATTTCACATCTCTTAGTGAACGATTCCGTCTATGGTTAAAAGTCAAAATTGCCAAAAAGTATGTCAAAAGTGTACATTTTTTTCATTGGACAGTGACAAAATGCTATTTCTTCATAAGTGGGGAAGAACTTAAGTTGTGAAATTTATTTTACTGTTTTATTTTTTTTTTTTTTCTATATTTATTTCTATTTGACTGAATATAAACCTAACAGAGCACTCAGATCATTAGGATCGAGTCCGTTAGAAATACCAAGGGTTCACACAAAACAAGGGGAGTCTGCTTTTAGCTATTAATGGCACGCGCAGTTGGAACCAGCTTCCAGAACAGATCAGATGTGCTAAAACATTAGCCACATTTAAATCTAGACTCAAAACTCATCTGTTTAACTGTGCATTTACTGAATGAGCACTGTGCTGCGTCCGAACTGATTGCACTGTATTTTATATATAATCATTTTCAATCTTTAACTGTTTTAAATTCATTTTAAATCTAGTTTTTAAATTCCTTGTTTTATTGTTGTGATTATTTTTTGTAAAATTAATCTGTTATTAAACCAGTTTTAATTTCAGGTGTAAAGCAGCTCTACAAAAGATAGTACTGTAGTTCAATGTTGATTCAGTTCAGTTCAATAACTGTCAATGTTGCAAAGTTGGTGTCATTATGCAGCCTAATTCAGTTCCAATTTTGTTCTTACCTGAAAGTGTCAGTGCAGCTGAATCAGTAAATAAACAGAAACATAAAACATAGAACAGACAAATAAGTGTTAATGTTGTAAAATTCATCAATTATGAAACAAATTACATTTCAGCTGTAAAGTAGATGATAAAAATGGCATTAATCAGTTCAATGTTGATTCAGATTAGTTCAATAACTGTTGTGAAATTAGTGTCATAATGCAGCTTAATTCAGTTTTACCTGATAGTGTCAGTGCAGCTGAACCAATAATATTACTAAATATTAATTGTCTTTGTCCTAATATGTGATCCTGGAGCACAAAACCAGTCATAAGGGGTCTTTTTTTTAAAAAAAAAACTGAGAATAATAGGCTGAGATACAACTATTTGAAAATCTGGAATCTGAGGGTGCAAAAAAATCTAAATACTGAGAAAATCATCTTTAAAGTTGTCCAAATTAAGTTTTTAGCAATGCATATTACTAATCAAAAATTAAGTTTTGATATATTTATGGTAGGAAATTTACAAAATATCTTCATGGAACATGATCTTTACTTAATATCCTAATGATTTTTGGCATAAAAGAAAAATCAGTAATTTTGACACATACAATGTAGTTTTGGCTATTGCTACAAATATACCCCAGAGACTTGATTTTGTGCTCCAGGCTCACATATGAGGAATGCATTAAAAATACCGCAGCACTCTGGATTCTGTCTCATCCTAAATGAAATGTCTTGGCTTCATCAGGTTGGGCCGTGTCTCCAGATAGCCGCTACGTGACTCTCACCGGGACCATCACGCGCGGAAAGAAGAAAGGTCAGATGGTGGACATTCACGTCACGCTCACAGAGAAAGAGCTGCAAGAGATGGCCAGGTCAAAGGAGCGTCTGGATGCCGAATGCGGCGCTCGCGATGGATCGAGTCGCTCGTGTGGTTTCGGTCTTTCTCAGGGACCTCACGTCGTCCTGTGGAGCCTCTCCTGCGCTCCCGTCGTCTTCGTCCTGTCCTTCATCACCTCGTTTTACTACGGTACTCTCACTTGGTACAATATATTCCTGGTGTACAACGAGGAGCGGACGTTCTGCCATAAAATCTCGGTCTGCCCGTTCCTCATCATCTTCTACCCCGGGCTCATCGTGGCTCTCTCGCTGTCGCTGGGCTTGTACTCGGCCGTGGTGCAGGTGTCCTGGGCCTTCAGCGAATGGTGGCTGTCGGTCAGGGATCTGGAGAAGGGTTTCTGCGGATGGGCTTGTGGGAAGCTCGGACTGGAGGACTGTTCTCCGTACAGTGTAGTCGAGCTGCTGGACTCGGACACTATTTCAGGGAGTCTGCAGGGAAAGTCGCTGCAAACATCCTCGGTGTGAATATAGAAATCATCTCTGATGGTTACACAGCCCTGCATCTTCTGCAAAAAAGGCCTAGAATTGGCTAATTTGATGGTGCTGAGTTCAAAATTATCAACAAGAACTTTTCACCACATAGTTTTTTTTTTTTTTTTCACAAAATAGGGATGATTTTTCAAATGTTTCCATTTTAAAGTAATCGTTCTCCCAGAAATTCTAATTTTCTGAAAATGTCCTCACCATCATGTCATCCAAAATATAGATGAGTTTGTTTCTTCATCAGATTTGGAGAAATGTAGCATTGCATCCCTTGCTCCCAAATGGATGCTCTGCAGTGAATGGGTGCCGTCAGAATGAGAGTCCAGACAGCTGATAAATACAT